>NW_002987846.1:2001-8486 GCF_000006295.1 Pediculus humanus corporis | reverse complement strand
CCTATAGAATTTCAATCCGACGATTATAAGTATATGAGTACTACCGAATAATTTTTAGTTTTTTATTAATAATAATAATAATTATTATTATTATCGAGCGAACATGGCGGCGACGACGACGACACGAAAAATAATTTTCTCGAACAAAAATCGAAACTTATTCGATATCGATCAATCGAAAATTAATTTTTTTGCAGTAAATAAACTAAAACATGTGTAAATATCGATCGATATATCGATCAATATATCGATAATTAATTTTTTTTTAATAAACTAAGACGTGTGTAAATATCGATCGATATATCGTTCAAGATATCGATAATTAATTTTTTTTTAATAAACTAAGACGTGTGTAAATATCGATCGATATATCGATCGACGATATCGATTTTTTTTCTTACCCTACTTCAAATTAATTAAATGTAATTAATTAATTACCACGTGGTACGTAATTAAAAAAAATTTTATTTAACCTTTTGAACTTTTAAAAAAAAAAAACTTTTTTTTTTTTTAATTTTCCGATAATTAATTGAATTTTTTTTCTTGCGTTATCAGTACTTTTAAACTCTTATCAAATTTTTATTTATTTTCTTTTAAAAAATTTTTATTATTAATAATTATTTTTAAAAAAAAACGCGCGCCATTTTTTTTTTTTTTTATCCATGACAATTGAGGAAAAGGTTACGTTGCGTAATTTTTTTTTCTTTTCCCCTCCTCCCCCTTCCCTTCTATTAATTTATTTTACGCACTTTTTAAAAAAAAAAATTTATGAATTATTATTATTATTATTATTGCTTCCTGTTCGTGAAAAAAAAAAAAAAATTTAAAATAATTATCGACGATCCATGCGTTGACTTAAGTTTACTTTTAATTACGTAATAGTTTTCTCCAGCAAACGGATTTAAAATTTTTTTTTTAAACGCGTTAACATGTTAATTTATAATTATTATCATCATCATCATTATTTATTTTATTTTATTTAATCCATCGATCGCGAGCTAAATTTATTTTAATTAATTTAAAATGTCAAAATAAAAAAAAAAAAAAAACAAACAATTTTTAAATTTATCCGTAATGTTTATCATCCTTTCCTTCCATGATAATATTATTAAAAGATTATTATTATTATTATTATTATTATTATTATTATTATTATTATCATTATTTTTTAAATTCGAATTTAATTGGGTGTTAAATTTACATTTTGCAACTAAAAAAAATTTAATTTATTTATTTTTTTTCGGTTCGATAAATAATTATTTGTTTGTTATTTAAATTTCAACGTTTTTTCATTTCTTTTAATAATAATAATAATGATTTTATTGATCGATCGATCGATTGGTTGATTGATTGTCAATTTACAGAATTTACCATTATTCTAACAATCGTTGTTGTTTTGGAAACAAACGTTTGTCGGAATAAACATTAACCGCATCTTAAAATAAATCACGAGAAGTCAAAAAAAAAAATCTTTTGTTTAAAATTAATTTAAAAAAATTAAAATTTAATAAGTTGATCATTAATTTATAAAAAAAAAAAACTTTACGACGCCATTTTTGTTTATCCAATCAACGTCGTTAAAAAAAAAAAACCTTAAATAAAAACGATGCGTAAAAATTATTTACTTAAGGTTTTTCATAATAATTTTTCTTCTTTTTTGCATGCATTCATCTGCTTTTTACCGATTTTTTTTCCCTTTCGAAAATGTAATAATAATAATAATAATAATGATGATAATTACGTAAAAATACTTTTTTTAAAACGATATGGAGTCGTAATTAATATTTAAGTTTTTTACAAGTAAAAAATATTTCGCTCCTAACATTTAACGCATATAAATATTAACATGAAAAAAAAATCACATAATATGTATTAAAGTTATGTAAAATTAATAATAAGGTTGTAAATTATTAAAAAAAATTTTTTTTACATATTCGGAAAGACGAATAAATAATTTTTTTTTTTTTTTTTTAACTAAAAAAAGAGAGAGAGAGAGAGAGAGAGATTAAAACTTCATTCGACAGAATCTCTAGTAATAAAGCAACGTCATTAAAAATCATTATTAATTTTTTTTTGTAAAAGCAGAAGTCGGTCGGATTTTTTTTTTTTTTTTGGCATTTTCTTTTAATGGTAAAAAAATTAATTTTTCCCCCCCCTTCCCCTCGCGACACCCGTAAAACATTATTGCATAAAATCCGTATGAAAAGAGAGAGAGAGAGAGAGAACAATTACTTAATTGCGTAAATATTTTAAATATTATATCACTGACCCTGAACTTTACGTTCATCTATTCATTTTACACAGTTTCCCGTGTAACGTCTTCTGCTTTAAGTCTTCTGCTTTACCGTTTCAAATTTTACCTTTAATAAATAAATAAATAAAATTTGTTTAATTACTTTTTCTATCTTTTTCTTTCCTTTATCATTTCCAAACCGTTTTTTTTTTGTTTTTGTTTACTTACTGGTTTTTTTCGGTTTACTATTTTTTTTTCCTTCTGCTAACAAAATAAAAACTAAACCGATTTACCTTGCCGAATAAAATTATTTTACCCGATTTAAATTCGTCACGGGTAATTATTATTATTAATTATTTATAATTTTATTTATAAAAAGTATTTTACCGACCAAATTGTCGAAAATTAAAAGATTTCAGGCAAAAAAAAAAAAAAAAATTACCAAGGTTCGAAACATTTTAAACAAAAAAAAACCTAAATATTATTATTATTATTATTATTATACTTATTGGATATTAAAACAACTTTAAGGATTTTAATAAAAATTTAACGTTTATTTATTATTATTATTATTATTATTAAAAAAAAAGCTTTTGCAATTCGAATCTCATTTTGTAAAAATTTATTAATAAATTTCTAATTATCTCAACGACAAATAATAACTTTTAAAAAATTTAAAAATAATAATAATAATATTTTTCTCTTAATATTTCGCTTTACAAAAGAAGAAAATTATTGTTATTATTATTATTATTATTTATTTATTTATTTTAACCCGAGGTTAATAAATTATTTATTTTTTTTAAGTCGTTGAATTATTTCGTTAGTTAAACTGCCAAATGATTTATTGCATCAGTTTTTTTTTTTTTTTTTTTTTTTTTTTTTTTTAAATCGTACGAAATATAAATAAATTATGAGAATTTAGATGAAACATAAAAAGAAGATCGTTCAAGGAAAACTCGACAACCAGGCAAACAACCAACACAAAAAAAAAAAAAAAACAAACGACAAACGTTCACGATTCACGTGGGAAATTTTCGTATCGCAATACAAAAAAATCTTACGAAACGGAAAAATAAAAAAAATCTCGTAAATTTTTTTTTTTATTCATCATTGACAAAGGTATCCTCGTATTATTTATATATTTATTTCATCATCATTATTATCATTTTCGAAAACCTAATAACAATCTCGAAATAATTCTTATTTTCATCGAACGCATTTTCGAAAAATTCGTCACTTTCTTTTCGAAAACGAAAAAAAAAAAATTCGCAATGAAAATTATTTTATTTCCACCCCCTCCCCGCGTATCAAAAATTATTATTATTATTATTAATTTTTTGTTGTTTTTTTTTACGCAGGCGCGTCATCCCGTTAGCAAAAATGATTCATAATTTTTTTTGTAAGTGAAAGTTTACGCCTCAGGTACGAAAATCAAAAGAAAAAAAAAAAAGTGACTCAGTTTTTTTTTAGCGAATAACATTGGAAAGTTTTTCTATCATTTTCATTAACGGAAAATGACCTTTAAGCCATGCACCTCCGGCATTTTGTTTTTTTTTTTTTTGTTGTTGTTGAAATCACAACACAATTACTATATTTTTCCCTAATAAAATCATAATAATAATAATAACAACAAAAATTTTCTTCTGCTGATTTTTACCAATTTAAACATCTTTTCTTTTTTAAACTCTTCCTCTCTCGATTTTTCTTCTCTTTCTCATTATTATTATTATTAGTGAAAAGGTTTTTCTATTCATTCAATTAAGCACACATTATTATTATTATTATTATTATTATTGTAAACGAAAAGGTTTTTTATCGTCGACATTTTTATTTTTATTTAATCGATGAATCGATTGATTATTGATTTTTTTTTTTTCGTTTCAGACGACCATGTGTCAGGTAAATAATTTTATTGCGGTTGTAAAAAAAATAATAATAATAATAAATTTTAATTTTAATTAACGGTATTTTAACCGCAGGAAAATTTTATTATTATTATTATTCATTTTACCTTAAATACCAAATAAAAATATTTTTATCATTGTAAAAGAGTTTTTTTTAAAAAAAATTAATTCGTGATGAATAAAACCTTCCGAATTCCTCTTTTAATATAGAGTCCTTGCTTTCGAAAATAATAATAATAATAATGATTACACAAACCGGATATGGAAGGGAAATTTTTAATTAAAAAAAAAATAAAAAGAAAAGTCAACTACTCGTAAACCATTTGAAAAATTTATAACGTTTCGTAAATAGAAGAAAATTTTTATTGGGATCGATTCGTTAAAATTCCACGTAGCGGTAAAACATTCATTCAGTCAGACATTCAATCAGTTAGTCAATCAGTTAGTCGTTTAATAAAATGATTCATTTGGAATCCCGTTTGGCTACCTTTAAATAATATGGGATAGGTTTGTACCACCACCACCGCCACCTTTGATCCTAAATGCGGTTCGCCTTCAGTCTGAGATTCTTCTCCATAACAAAAAAAAAAAAAGCGATGAGATTCAAGGACTTCCAGAGACTACGTTTCAAATTTTTTTTCTTTCCAGAATGTTCGTTAAATAAATAAAAAAAAACCGACATTTTTTTTTTTTTTTTTGCAAAATAACCCGATTCATTCAAATATATATTTTTTTTTTAATAAAAAGGACTCGTTTATAATGATTCTGTCGACTGAAAAACCTTGAAAACAAAACCGATTTTTTTAAATATGCACATAAATTTTATGTATTATTGATTTATTAATAAATAACGACTCTTTCTCTCCCCTCCCCCTTCCTTTAGGGTAAAAAATAAACTTGTTCGATAATCTTTGTCTGGCTTTTCGATAATAATTAATACGATTGTAGTGATTATTGTAATTAAAAGTTAATTGTAGTTTTAAAAAAACGGGTATTCGCGTGCGCGTGCGGCTTCGAATCTCGTTTTTAACGCCCTAAACGCATATTGACAACGCAAAAAAAAAAAAAAAATTCTGAGTTCAAAGAAAAAAAAATTTTCCTTGACTTCAAACACCCCAGGAAATTCATGTAAAAATAAATTTTTTATCATCATTATCATCATTATCATTATTATTATCATCATTATTATCATCATTATAATCATCATCATTATCATTATGACGTGGCATCATCAACGTAAATAATTTTTTTTTTTTATTATTATTAATCGAACCTAAACTTTTACTTGTTATTTTTTTACTTTATGGTTTTCGATATCAACAAACAAACAATTTTTTTTTTTTTTTTGAAGTTGTTCACACTGACTAAAAAAAACCGTTAAAAATTCAAACGTAAACATTTAAATAACAGGCGTGTATATCCATTGTGTTTAAAAAAAAAAAAAAAAACTAAACAAAAGCGAACGGTTTTTCCGAACGTAAATGATAATAATGATTAGTTAGCGTCCGCTACTAATATTTTTTTTCATTTCACTTTTGGTAAAAGTAAAATTTCGATGATAATAATAATAATAATAATAATAATGATGATGATTTTTTTTTAACCGAAGGAGTATCATTAACGATTGTCGATGAATTTTTGTTTGTTGAAGCTTTTAAAATTCTCGAATTGTTTCGTTTGTTAATGTTATCATTATCATTTACGCTATTTACAATAATAATAATAATAATAATAATAATAATAATAATAATAATAATAATAATAATAATAATAATAATAATAATAATAATAATAATAATAATAATTTTAACGTTAAGTACTTTTTTTTTTTAAAAATGCGTGAAAATTTTTTTTCTTTTCAGCACAACCTTAACAAATATTTATCATAATAATTTCCGCATTTGAATATTTTATTGATTTGCCGATCGATCGATCGATCGATTAATTTTTCCCTTTTAGTTTTTTTCAATTTGAAAAATGATTCATTCATCTAATATTTTTCACCCGGGGGGCAAAGGGAAATTAATTAATTTTACTAATAATAATAATAATAATGATAAATATTTAAGGGTTGACTAATGATACTAACTACTTTTTTTTTTTCTTACAAATAATTCCCCGTAAAAATTTTACTTCCTTTTAATTTTACCTTTGAAAAAAATTAATAATAATAACAACAACAACAATAATAATAATAATAATAATAATTAAAATAATTTCGATCTTCGAATGGGATAAAGAAAAAAAAAAAATTTCGTCTTTCTTAAAATGATAAAAATGATAAAACGATTATAATTCGCCTCATGATTTTGTATCAAACGTAAAATTTAACGTGTTGTTGTTGT
>NW_002987846.1:0-1283 GCF_000006295.1 Pediculus humanus corporis | reverse complement strand
GTAAAAATGATTTAAAAATTATTTATTATTATTATTATTAATTAAAATTAACAAAACGCGTTCTTGTATTAAAAGAAAGGCATTTTATCGCGTCCCTTGTTTCATCGACGTCGTGGTTTTAGATAAAAACAATAACAAACAATTCGAATCTAATTTAAGACTATTTAAAAGTATTACGCAATAAAACGGTCACGTGATCTCTTTTATTTATTTATTTTTTTATATACATTTTCACTTTACCTATTATTATTATTATTATTTAGTTGAAAACGACGTTAATAATAATAATAATAAACGTTGAAAAGTTTTTAAATTAATTTTTTTGTCTTTTTATTTATCTGATTCTTTCTTTCTTTCTTTCTTTCTTTTTCTTCTGCTTTTTTTTTTTTGTTTGTTACATTTAGAAAGTATGAAAGTTTTCATTGCAAATTTTCATTCTCTCGTCCTTCCTTTTCTTATCACACACACAAATAAAAATAAAAATAAACAATGAATCCTCCTGATATCATTTACTCGAATCAAAACTTTCTTTTGTTTGTTTGTTTGTTGTTGTTGTTGTTTGTGATGGAATCGGATAATAAATTGAAATTTTTTAACAACATTACAAGGAAGTTTAAACACGATAATAATAATAATAATAATTTAACAATCGATATTTATTTTAAATATAGAATTTCAAAATTTATTTTGTTATTCGTACGCACGTGCGTAACTTTTTTATTTTGTTAATTCCACGTGTGACGTATTAAATTTTTTTAAAAAATAATTATTCGACCGTGCGATTATAAGACGACGATTAAATTTTAAAAATTTAATTATTATTATTATTATTATTATTTTATTTACGACAAACGACAAACGAGTATTAGTATGGTTGTTCTCATAAAAAAAAAAAAAATTTTATTTGAATCACGAATTTTCTCGTGATAAAATAAATGTATTTCTTCTTGTCATTAAAAAAAAAATTTCTAAAACTTTTTTTTGTTGTTATTATTATTATTTTGGCTTTTGCTTCCGGCTAATCATTTGATGAACGTGGCATTAAAAACGTTACGACAGACATTTTTTTTTTTTTTTTTTTTTCAACTTTTTCATTCAGGGGGTTACAAACGTTAGGTTAAACGTTTTTATTTATCACAATTTTTGAATTGTTATGTTTTTTTTTATGTTACATCAGAAACTAGTTTTCCTTTTTCTTTTTCTTTTTAAATGCGCAATAAAAAAAAACAAGCGAAATAAAAAAATTTCGGTTTTTAAGTAAAATAATTTATACCAAATGAGGA
>NW_002987847.1:451963-537531 GCF_000006295.1 Pediculus humanus corporis | reverse complement strand
AAAACAATCACGCGCGCGAGAGTAATAAAAATATCACACTTTGCTACCGTTGAAAAAGTGAAATTTTTTTTAATTTCATTTATTAATTAACGTTTATTATTTACCGTATCACTGCGCATGACCGAATAATAATAATAATAATAATAATAATAATAATAATAATAAAATTCTTTTCGACGACTCCATTTTTTGTTTCTTTTTCTATTTCTATTTCGATTGTAATGACTGTAATTTTAAAAAAAAATAGAAAAATAGGAAACACATATTTTCAAATGATTTTATTATTTCATAAGAGTCGTATATAGATAATAATAATAATAATAACAATAATAATGAAAGCAGAGATTATTAAATATTAAGTCTCGTTCATGTTTTTTTGTTTATTATTATTATTATTAAAAAAAAATTCGAAAACTTTCTACGGTTGCGTCGTACAATAAAATTTTGTATAATTTTAATTTTTTTTTTTTCTATAAGTTTCCACATTTAAATTAATTTTATTTATTTATATGTTGGGTCTAAAAGCAGTGCTGCCAACGTTCAAAATCCGAAAAGATTTTTTTTTTCAATAAATTTTAAAAAGTAAAGATTTTCATAAATACAACAAACATGAAATGAAGGGAATGAACGTTTATAAACTTTACAAAATAATAATAATAATAGCGCCGTAAAATGTTTTATAACAAACAAACAAACAACAAACAATTTGCCATTGTTTAAAAAAAAAAAAAATATTTGCCATTAACGGTTAATAAAATATAAAACAATTTGATTTAAGTGTTTTTTTTTTATCCCAAAACAAATTCACCATTATCATCATTATTATCATTATTATTATTTGTTTCAGAGAAAAGAATTGGACGGAACCTTTTTATCAACTTTTACCTTTTTTGAGGTATAAAAAAAAGGTCAAGTTCTAGAAATTCTAGGAAAAGGAAAATTTTTTAATGTGATGGCAAAAGACAAAGGAACAGGAAAAATTCAATTTCATATTTACCGGTAAGAAATCATTATTATTATTATTACGTTAACATATTGAGACGCGACTCCCGAAAATTATCCAGAATTTAAATTTCTCCAGGTTTTAAAATTCGGTTCGTTATAAATAAATGTTCGAGTGCGTTTGCGACGTCGATATTTATTAACTTATTATTATCATCATCATCATCATCATGAAAAATCAGGTTTAATTAAATAAAATACGATGTTATCATTGATTGATTAGGCAAAGTTTTACGTGATAAGGAAGGTGAATGATGACAACATAAACGGTAGGAGGGGAAGGGAGGGGAGGGTAACGCAAATTTAAAAAAAAAAAAAAGTTTTAATTATACTAATTAACGAGTCGTTAACAAAACACAAAACAAACCTGATTTTTATCATTGAGTCAATAGAAAATTATTATCATTATTATTATCATCATTATTATTATTATCATTATCATTATTATCATTCGAGTTCGGAAAAAGGTAAATAATAAATTTGAATTTGAAAGAAAAAAAAAAAAAGTTTTCACGATTTCAATTGAGAATATCTATAAATCACGCGAATAAATTATTATTATTATTATTATTATTATTATTATTATTATTATTATTGTAACGATTCATTTCGTTTCTCTCTCTCTCTCTCTCTCTCTCTTGTTGTTGTTGTTGTTGTGCATCTTCTTCTTTTAATTAACATTGAAAAGAAAAAAAAAATTATCTGTGGGAAAATGTGTCCGGTTTTGTAATTTTTTTTTTCTGTTCTTTGTTCGTTTTTCCTTTTTTTAATAAAATTTATGATCTTTAAAGAGAATTTGTACCTTGAATCACTTAAAGCGTTTTTTTTTTACGGGTTTTCCAGGTCATTTATAAAAGAGAGAGAGAGAGAGAGAGATAGGGAGAGAGAGAGGGGGAGAGAGAGGGGGAAGAAAAGAGAAAAACAGCGAGAGATTGAGAGAGTGCGAGAGAGAGAATGAATATTTTTCCTTTTTTCTTTTTTGTTTTCCAAGAAATTAAAAATTATGGCGATCGTTACGTTGTTGATGATGTTGATGACGATGGTGACAATGACGATGACGATGGTGATGGTGATGGTGACAATGATGATGATGATATTAATGTAGATATGAGAAGAAAAAAAATATCGCCTGTCGTATAATAAAGTCTCGAAAATTTTATAGAAAAAAAATTCATTAAAAACTCATCCGCTGGAAAAACCACAACTAAACAAACACACACACACGCACACGCACGTTCACGCACCCGCACTCACGCACGCTTATATATATATATAACAACGTCCTTGGAAATCATGTTTTAAATGACATCAAGGTTTTTTTTTTTTTTTTTTTTCGATTTTATTTTTTAACAATAAAATTTTTATGTGCGTGGGTATGGAAAGATAAAAAAAAAAAAAAAATACGATCGATTTCGTTTCGTTTTGTTTTTGGAATCGTTTTTTTCTCCAAATGATGGTTAAAAAATGATTTTTTTTTTTTAATGGCGGCCTAACTTTTGATTAATTATCCTGTTCGTATAACCATACACGTGGTTACGACCTTGAAAAGACTTTAAAGTTGGTCCCCATCAAAAATGGACGGATGGGAATCAATCGAAATTAATAAAAAGAAAAATTTTTAGGAAAAACTGGGATCGCCAATTGGGTTACCTACAAAACGCCTTTTTCATCATCATCGTCAACATCATCATCATCATCATTATTATTATTATTATTATTATTATTATTTAAATAAGAGTTAACGTTTCACGTTTTTTTTTTTTTTCGAAATGAAAAACGGTGTTGCATTTGTATAAAAAAAATGTTCAAAAACGGAAAATAATAATAATAATTATACGCGAACTTTATTTAGTATAGAAAATAATAATAATAATAATAATAAAAGTAAAAAGGAAAAGAAAGGAAAAAAACGCGGGTGAGGGGAGGGAGGGAGGGCGCGGATTCCATGTTTTTTTATAGGAGCATATATATCCATCCATGACTTGGTAAAAGTACAAAAGAGATTTTTTTTTTTTGTTTTAAGGCGATGTTTGACGTCACTAGAGAGTATGGAATGCGGTCGATAGTAATAATAAAATAATAATAATAATAATAATAATTTTAAGTTTTTTTTTTTCTTAACGTTTGAAGAATTTTAAACGAGAGTCTGTCTACCTTAATATCATCATCATCATTATTATTTTCTTCTTTTTTATATATATACATATGTATTTTATAAATTGATAATAATAATAATTTATGATGGGATTAAAGGGATTATTATTATTATTATTATTAAAAGGGATGATGAAAAGGGGAAATGATTATTTTGATTTTGACGAATGTGGTTCTCTATATATATTATAATCCTCAATTTTTTTTTTTTTTTTATTTTCGATTTCACCATTACAAAAAAAAACGGTACGCTAAAAGTCCAGATAATAATAATAATTATAATAATAAAACAATTTAAACGGATGTCATTATTATTATTATTATTTTGTTTGTTTCGTTCGATTCCTGATTTAATTTTATAAGGTAGCCATATCCGGGAATGGAAAAAGGGAGAGGGAAATTTATTTATTAATAGAAAAAAAAAATTATTATTATTATTATTATTACGAATTCGAATGAATGACGTGTGAGTTTTCTTTAGGGAAAAAAATTCGACCGTAATAATAATAATAATAATAATAAATTACGCATTAAGTTTAGGGTAATAAAAAAAAACAAAACAAAACGAATTAATGAGAAATAACGCGCTAATAAGTTAGAAAATTTTGAAATTTAATATTCATCCTCCTCCTCTTTCTCCTCCCTCTTCCTCTCCCTCCCTCCCTTACCTCTTCCTGTTCCCACTGGAACGATTTTTAAAATCAGGGAATTATAATGTACAGTATAAATGTTGTGAAAACTCTCACGCTCATGTGAGCTCATCATCATCATCACCATCATCATCATCATCATCATCATTATAATTATTATCATCATCATCGTATAAATATTTGTTTTTAAACTAAAAAAAAAAAAGAAAAATTTTCTTTTTTTTGTCGCGACACACCCTTTTTTCGCGAAAAAAAAAAAAACTTTCTAAAACTTTTATGTTTATTATAAACATTTATTTTCATACATAACATCATCATCATCATCATCATCATTTTATTCGAGAGTATTTGTATATATGGGAAAAATAACGAGTGCGAGAGAGATAAAAAATTTTTCATTACGTGGAAAATTCGATAGAACGTTTTCGAAATTAAAAAAGTTAAAAATCGTGCGTTTGTTTTTTATTTTTTAAATTATTATTTATCGATGTATCGATTGTATCGATTTATCGATCGATAGATCGATTTAATTGAGTATAATAATAATGATAATAATAATAGCGCAGCATCAAAAGTTAAAGTTAAAATTTTTTTTTTTTCTATTACTTTCGTAGATGACCTTCTTTTAATTTTTTTTTTTTTTTCCACGTTTCAATGAATTCAACTTTTAATATTTTTAAAAAAAATTTTTCCGTGAGTATTTTTTATCCTCTCTCTCTCTCTCTCTCTCTCTTTCTCTCTTCTCTCTCTCTCTCTCTCTCTCTCTCTCTCTCTTCACCTGTTCTCTATCTATCCCTCTCGTTTTTTTTTTTAATACCGAAAAAAAAAAATCACCTTAATAAGACTTAATTTGTCAAAAAAAAATTAATATATATGATATGTTACCGTTGGTGGTGTGGCTACTTTAAAAAAAAAAAAAAAAAGATGGCGGACACGAAATAATTTTAAGACGTATTAGTTATGTAAATTTTTTTATTTTTATTAATCTCAACGCATTAGATACGCATTAATAAGAAAAAGAAAATAATAATAATAATAATAATTCGATGGTATAAATAAGTGTCATAAATAAAAACCGGTTTTTCAGTTTATTAAAAAATAAGAAAAAAAAAAAAAATGTATTGCGAAATGCCAACCGAGTTTTTTTTTAATTTACGCGTTGCTCTCTATAATTCCTCGAAGGTTTTTTTTTTTTATTTATTTATTAATAATAATCTGTCGTTCTCCTGCCACGTTTTTTATCATTTCTATATCTCCTGCCACGATTCTATCATTTATATATCGGTGGGTAGGGTAAGGGAGTAAAGAGGAAACGATCGACTGGAAAATTTTTCTTTTTTTTTCTCTTTTTTTTACTATCCAGATTAAACGAGTTTTTCAATGGAAAATAAATAATAATAATGATGATGATGATGATGATGATAATAATAATGATGATGATGATGATAATAATAATGATGATGATGATGATGATGATGATGATGATGATGATGATGATGATGATGATGATGATGAAAAATATTACAAATGTGGCGTCGTCGTCGTCGTCGTGAACGTAACGACATTAGCATAACTTGATTTTTCTTTTTGAAAAAATCGAAAAAAAAAAATGGCGGTGATGAAGGGGGAGGGGAGGACGGTAGGGAGGGACGGGGGTTGTTCAAAACGTCCAGAATTCCCGGAAATTTTTTTTGGAAAATCCATGATCGTTCAACGGTTACATTTTATTTAAAACTAAAAAAAAAAATGGCGTAATCGAAACGAATTTTATTTAACGATATTTAAATTTAGAAATTTTCGATTCTAAGAATTATTATTATTATTATTTTCGATACGATACGATACGATTCGATTCGATTCGATATTTTTTCGATGATCGATCGATCGATCGGTTACGTAAGCAAAAAAAAAAAAAAAAATTTGTGAGATTTGTGAGATTTGAAAACTGGATTTGTTTTTCTTGTTCCCACCCTTCCCCCTCCCCCTCCCCTCTTTTCCCTAGAATTTTTTCGAATATATCAAGGGCTTCCAGAAATTGAAATTTTTTTTGTAACCGGAAATAGCGATACGCCCAAATTTTACGGTGAGAAAATGAAAAGTTTAAAAAAAAAACGGGAAAGAAAATTCCAACGGGATTATTCAGATAATATGGTAGCAAATTTTTTTTTTTTTTTTTTTTTCCGAGGGGGGGGGGATTTTCATACTTTTTTTTTGCGTTATTTTTGCTATGAGTAATTGCTTATTAATTTGTTTAGAAATCTTTTTACCACCGCAAAATGCCGATTTTTTTTTTAGCAAATTCGCGTTGCGTAATTAATTTTAATGAAAGAAATGATTTTTTTCTATTTTTTTTTTTACCGTTATCGCTAATTACACGACGATTCTTTATAATTTGAAAAATTCAAATCGTACAAAGATTTAAAATTTTTTTTTTTGGCGCGAATTTCAAAATCAAATTTTTTATTTTCTCAATCGTATCCCTTAAATTTTATGACGTCATTTGACGCAATTTTATCGGTGAAGCCTTCAACGTTTCATCCCCGATATTGTTATTATTATTATTATTAATTTGAAATTCGGTTAGAATTCATTAATAATTCGCGTAAGTTGACGAAAGTGCGACAAAATTCAAAACGCAAACGTGCGACAAACGTAAAAATGGAGGGAAAAAATCAAAAAAGCAAAAAAATTAAATTGGGGTATTGCGCCGCGTTTAAAATTTTATTCATGATTTGAAATTTTTTTTTCTATTGCGTCATTTTACGCACGCGCGTATATCTATATTAACGATAATAATAATAATAATAATGATAATAATGATGATGATGATGATGATGATAATGATGATAATTGTTAAATAAAAAAATAGAAAATTTTTAGAAAAGTTTAACGGAAAATTTTACGCATACTCGCGTTTTTATTTCCCGTTTAAAAAAAAAAAAATAAAATTATTAACTTTTTACGAATAATAATAATAATAATAATATTAATAATAATTTATTAATAATGATAATAATAATGATAAGTTATTAAATAAATAAATAAATAGATTAATAACTTACCGTTTCTCGTAAAAAATTCGTTCTTACGGCCGTGCTCATTTTTTTTTTTTTATTAGAATTTTTAATTTAAATAAAAAATAAGGTACGTGCGCGTGTACGTGCGTGTGCGTGCGTGCGTGAGTGCGTATTTTTTTTCTAGAACTTTTTTGCGTCGAACAATAATAATAATAAATAAATCACATTTTTTAAAAAAAATATTTTTTTTTTTTATTAAAGTCTCTCTCTCTCTCTCTCTCTCGGTTGAATATACCGTTTCGCGGGTTGTATTCACAAAATCGACTTTCTCGCAACTATCGAGAACGAGTTTATAGGGTCTGAACAATTTTATGTTCAGGCTTCTCGTGTACCTACGAAACGTCACGAAAAAACCTTCGTATAAAATCGTTCTATGTTAAATTTTTTTTTTATTATTCAACTGAACAACTTTTTTCGCTTCGCTTTGCTTTGCTTTTGAATCATTTGAAACTTTTTAAATGTCTTCCAGAATTTCCAGTAATAATGTCTTGAGAGATAAGTTGGAGAGCCATTAAAAAAAAAAAAACTAACCAAGGTCGTATGCGAGAATCATTTTTTTAAAAAATTGGTTTAACGTGGCAGAAGAGAGAGAGAGAGAGATAAAGATGTAAATTCGTGAGGTTTTTGATTTAGTTAAAAATATCATTATTATTATTAATATTATGCGATATCAAAAAAATTTTTCCTTTTTTTTTTACTCTATGAAATAATTTTCTAACCGTCGGCGGGGGGAGGGCAAGGGGTAATGATGATTCGATACGAAATTTGACGTCATTAATAATTTTATTATTATTATTATTATTATTATTACGTCATCGACGTTCGTTTTTCCCTATTCGACCTGATTTTTTCTAAATTTTTTTTTTTTTTTTGATAAACGATAAGAAAAAAAAGAAAACCTTTTGCCTTAATTATTTCCATACTTAAAAACTACCTTGAACTACCTTGAACTACAAAAAAAAAATTACGAATTTTAATTACCATTCTAATTCCACGTCTTTTTTTTCTTAATCTTTATCTTACCCATTAAATCCCGTTTCTGTTTTTTTTTTTTTTTTCAAAAAGTCATTTTCCTCATTTTTTTTTTTTTAAATTCAAAACACAAGTTTACGTGCAATCATTATTATTATTATTATTTATCTTATTTTCCGCCATTTTTAATTTTTTTTTTTTTTGTTTTTTCTACTTACCCCCCTTTTCCGCCATTTTTTTTTTTGAAATGAAAGAATCAAGTTGGTTTAAAAAAAAAATCGATGAGATGTTACCGGGGGGAGGGGAAAGTCAAGAGAAAGGGATGATAGGGGAGGGGATAAGGAGGGTTCGGAGGGAGAAGAAAAAAATAGATGAAAAATGAAAGAAAATTCTAGAAATTTTAATTTGTAAAAAAAAAAATAATAATAATCTTAATCGAAAACGTGTGAAGAACACACACACACACACACACACTACATATTTTCTATCTCTCTCTCTCTCTCTCTCACTCTCTCACACACACTCACATATTTTCCATCTCTCTCTCTCTCTCTCGTTCTCTCACTCACACACGCATCCTTCACAAGGATGTTTGAAAAAAAAAAAAAAAAAGTAAAAAATAATACACGGAATGGATATAAATAATTATATAAGTTCGTGGGTGAGATCATGACCACGTGATCTTATAATTTTGATTTAATTCGTTTCGGAATGAAACTCGCGCGCACGAGTATACCTTTCTCGAAAAGTTATACATACACATATATATATATATATATATATATATATATATATATATATATATATATGTATATATTATTTTTTTTCCATTATGATCCTAATTAAATATATAAATAAATAAATTGTAATATATATGTACGCGTGTGCGTGTGCATGTGCGTGCACGTGCAAATTTCCCGTGGGATAATTTAAAAAAATTAAAATTGAAAAGAGAGAAAGATAGAGACAGAGAGAGAGAGAGAAAAGAGGGAAAAGTATCAATAAAATTTAAATTTTTTATCGTGGTTATTATTAATTTTTAGGTTTTTTTTAAAAAATTTTAACGTGGAATTAGATTTCGAAATAAAAAAATTTTGATTTCCCCAAATTATTATTATTATTATTATTATTATTATTATTATTATTATTATTATTATTATTATTTTTCATGCGGTTAAATATTCAATAACGAGTAGCATAACGCAACGTAATTGAAATTTAAAAAAATTTTTTTTTTTTTTTTTTCAACGTCGAAGTAGGTCGTTTGTCATCTGCTTCCACGACTATCATACATGATATTCGATCGTAATTAAAAAATTAAAATTTGTTTAAAAAAAAAAAAAAAAATCACCGCCGCGGCATTTATTTTTTTAATTACAAATTTTCGTTGATGATGATGATGATGATGATGATGACGTATTATTAATTTATAAATTCCGCCATTTTGTTTGTTTAATTATAATTTTTTTAAAATAATAATTATTATTATTATTTTCGTATTTATTGAGGATTTCATCTTGTCGTATTTTTGAAAAAAAAAAAAAAAAAAAAAATTCAGGATTGCCAAAATTAAAAAACGAAACGAAATAATAATAATAATAATAATATAAAATGGCGGTCAACTTTTATCGTAGCGGGCAAAGAAAGAAAGAGAGAGAAAAATGACTGGTGAATGCGAGTATAAGTGAGTGAGAAAATACCGCGACCTAAAAAACTTATAAAAAACATAATATTCACACATTCGTACGCCATTTTGAAAATTATTATTATTATTATTATTATTATTATTTTTTTCTTACTTGCGTGCATGTACGAACGTATACACGCACACACGCGGGATGGATGGTCGAAAGATTTCGTATTTTTATTTACGGTAATGTTAAAAATAAACGGTTTTTTTTTTTTTCCAAGCATAATTAGAGGCAGGGGCACAGGCACGCGCACGCGCACACTCAAACTAAAAGATTATGGTCGGCCATGGGTGTGACTCCTCACATACTTGGAATCTCGTTTTAGGTGTGTGTGTGTGTGTGTGTGTGTGTGTAATCCAAGAATAAACTATCTCTCTCTTTCTCTCTCTCTCTCTTACGAAGCGACCTTTGAAGGTTTTTCAATATTCACGACTTGAGAATTTATCATCATCATCATCATCATCATCATTATTATTATTATTATGTGTTTTAATGTCAGATTTTTTCTTTTTTTTTTTTTTAATGTAAAATTTAGTCAATTTAATTTTTTTGTGTGTGTATGTCTTTTTTTTTTTTTTCTTACTTGTTTTTCCCGTTGCATACAAATATATTATCATTATTATTATTTTTAAGAAATGAACCCTTGACCTTTGAAAAGAAGGGAGGGGAAGGGGGGAAGTGGAGGAAATCGAAGAGAGAGGAATGGGACAGAGCAGAGAGAGAGAGAGAGAGGGAGAAAGGGGAAGAAAATTTTGAAATTTTTTTCCCCGTTCGGTTTTTCGAAAGTTTATTTGTTATATCGATTGATCGATGTATCGATATATCGATCGATTTATCGATTTTTTTAATGGCGACCGGAATAAATTGTTAAAACTTGAAAACTTTTTTTTAAATGAATCATAAGTTTAGAGACCTTTTTTTATTCTTGTTTAGTTTAGTTTTTAGTTTATACAAAACTTGGTATTTCCCACCTTCCGGCATAGTCACTTTTCCAGACTCAACGTAAATAATGTTTTGCTTACGTAAAAAAAAACGAATCGAAAACGTTTTTTTAATTATTATTATTATTATTATTATTTCACGTTTAATCGCGTTGTCGTCGTTGCGTAAAAAATAAATTATTAAAAAAAACAATGTAAGAATAGTAAAACATAATAATAATAATAATGATGATGGTTAGGTTACGTTGTCGTATCATTGTAAAAAAATATCATTATCATTAATCGTTAGACGTTATAAATAAATTTTTCTTTTCGCTTATCCGTTGATTAAAACAAAAGAAAAATTTCGAAAAAATTCCGATAGATTGCGCTGGGGTTCATTAAAAAAAAAAAATATTAATAATAATAATAATAATAAAATGTTTTTATTTAAAATAAAATTATTTTATAATGTACGTATTTATATATATATTTATATTTATAAATCTTACGTTTTAACTTAAAAAACTAAAAAAAATTTTAAACCAAAAAAAAAAAAAAAAAAAAACTAAATTATTATTATCAGTATTATTATTATTATTATTATTATTATTATTATTATTATTATTATTATTATTATCATCATCATCATCATTATTATTATTGTTTTTTTTTTTTTTTTTAGTACGTAATTGAGTATATTTTTCAGGAAATGGTTTTTTATTATTATTATTATTATTTTAATGCAAAATGGCGAGTCATTAATTTTAATACATAAACTAAATAATAAATTGGTAATAATAATAATAATAATAATAACAATAATGGTGACGACGATGACGATGATGGTAATGATGACGATGACGATGATGATGATGGTGATGATGACGATAATGGCGACGACTACGACGCTAATGAATAATAATAATAATAATAATAATAAAGGTATAAAAGAAACGTTACTTAAAAATTGTTATTTAATGACTATTTTTTTTTTTTTTTAAAGAAAATAGAAAGACATTAATTAAATTATTGTTAATAAATTGCGCGTGCGCGCGGAGCGGGAGCGGGAGGAGTGAGGAGGAGAGGGGTGAGAAGAGGGGGAGAGTGGAAAAGTGGGAAGGGGGGACGTTCGCTAACTTCCCAAAGTCCGTACGAAATTTTGAAACGAATGAGCGGCGTTCTGGAACGAAAAAAAAAAATTTTTTTTTTACATGGATTTCATACGTAATTTCTCTCTCTCTCTCTCTCTCTCTCTCTCTCTCTCTCTCTCTCTCTCTCTCTCTCTCTCTCTCTCTCTCTCTGTCTTACCGTAAATACGGTTCCCATAAATTTCGAAACGGCTTTTGTGACGTCAATGGCAGCTGAAACTAATTCTCCTCTCGCCGTTCGATCTGATGGAGGCAAAGATCCTTCGTCCTGTTACGAGAAAAGTAACCTTTTCATTTTTCTTTTCAAATCACTTTAAAATTTTTAGAAAAAAAAAAAAAAAAAAAAAAACTTACGAAATCGTTGATAGGATCTGGATGACTGTTGCTGTTTTGATTCGCACGCGTTTTCGGTATCCTTTTAGGTAATTTTATTCCCTTTAAAAAAAAAAAAGTAATAATAATAATAATAATATTAATTTAAACGGGGGGGGGGGGTAAAAGACAGCCCCCCATCGTTACGCGTTTACTTTATTTGCAATACTCGCGTGTACGACAAGTTGCACAAGTTAAACTTACAATGGGTTGGTTTTGCCTTCTTCCCCCACCCAATATGTTAAAAAGGTAACTGAGTCGACCTCTCGTAGTAGGTTTCGGAGTCGTCGTCGTCGGTGCCTTTTGTTTTTTCTTTATGTTTCTACTCGCTTTTCTCACTTCTTCCTGTTAATTGAAAAAAGGTTCAAATACAAGAAAATTTTTTTTGTAAATTCGAAAGGTTTAAGGTTTATAGAAAAAAGGTTTTTCACGTACGGCGAGCCTTATTTGATTTTGAACGATTTGTTGGAAATCTTTTTCTGCTCCCTCGGCTCCCTGTTTAGTTAAAATGGCTTCGAGTAATTTCAAATCGCTGTCGCTCAATGAATCCGATGCCGTTTTTGGAAGTGTAATTTTTTCCGTTTTGACGACTCTTTGACCTCCGCTCGGCGTCACGTTATTGGCTTCGATGAATGACACTTGAGATTTTGATTTTGACTTTGTCGTCGACGTCGGTGACGGTTGCCACAAACCGGAAAGAAGAGCGTTTAAATCTTCCGTGATCTGCGACAAAACAAACACACAAATCGTAATTAATAATTTTTTTCTTTTAATCATTTTTTAAAACGTCTCTCTCATACCTGTTGATTGTTTGGAGGATTATGAGTCGGTGATGAATTTTTATCGTTTGAAAATAAAATTTTCAATGTATCAACTTCCGGTTGAGTTTTCACCGTTCCCGATTTCGTATTCTTTTGAATGGAATTCTTTGATATGATTGGCTCTTGTATGTCTGATAATGCTTTTGCTAAATCTAAAGTTATTTGTTGATTTTCGGGTGTTTCCGCCGTTGTTTTCGATCTTGATTTGTAGTATCCTCTCGGACTCGTGAACCTTAAAAACGTTTTAGGACTTGTTTTGATGAAAACTGGCCTGGGTTTCCGTGTAGTTGTCGTCGTCGTCGTCGTCGTCGTGGTTGTAGTTGGCGTCGTGGTTGTAGGTTTCTTCGTCGTCGTCGTCGTCGTGGTTGTAGGTTTCACCGTCGTTGTTGTTGTTGTTGTTGTCGTCGGCGTCGTTGTAGTCGTCGACGTTGCCGTTTTGGCAGAACCTACAACAATTCTTTTAGCCACGCCGGAAAATTGGGGTTTGAACGTGGACGACGAAAAACGTTTTTCCAACGTTTCAACATTCGAAAGATTTTGAATGAGGTTGTCGTTGTTGGTTTTTTTCGAATTTCTCCCCACTTGTTGTTGTTGTTTCGAATTCGTTATGGCTCTTTCTAAAGCCAACGATATTATCTAAAAAAAAAAAAAAAAATTATTAAATAAAAAAGAAAATGGCGGACGAGGACAGAATGTAAAAAAAAAGAAAAGTGTATACCCTTCTTGCTAGTGCCACGCTTAGTCCGTCTCCCGCAGGTAATTCTTTACCCGCATTTTTTAATATCCCCGGTGGTATCGGTGATGACGTTCTTTCTTCAATATCATCAAACTAAAGAAAAACGGTTTAAAAAAAAAAAATTTAATTCGATACTCTCTCTCTCTCTCTCTCACTCTCTCGCTTTAATTATTATTATTATTATTCATTTTTCGGTAAGGATTTACTCACCACCGTCGTTAGAAAATTCTCAGGGATTTGGGCCGGAGCCTTTGTTACTTTCTGAACGTGTTGCGATGATAACGTCATAATTTCATTATCATTTTCAACGTTTGTTGTTATGACGTAACCAGGTTTAAGCGTCACGAATTTGACTTTACCCCTTTTCGTTTCCGAATCCGAGACAACCGTTTCGGTTGCTTTAGATTCTGGTGTCACGATAAAAACCGTTTCGGGTACGGGCGTTGACGTCATTATATTTGTCATAGTTTGATAAGCTTTCACGCTTGTCGTTGATAAATTTTTAACTTTTTTCGTTTCGATTATTCGCGACGATGACGTCGGTATAATAATCGTTGTCGTGTCAGCAGAAGGGGTAGTAGTAGGGGTAGTCCTCAACGTCGCCGTCGTCATGATTGGAATCGGTGAATCGTTTGACGAACTCTGAAACGTTTTTTTTTTTTCTCTGCTTAATTTACCTCGAGGGGGGGGGAATGCGTGGGGGGCCATTATTCCCTCTTGCGATTTTGGTGTAACAAATTTTTCTATTCTTTTACAGAATGAGACCACGTGTGACGCGTGCTCACAGTGACACCACGTGATGGCCACGTGTTTTAAATAATTGCAAGAAAGAATAATGACCGGAGTAGGAGGAGGAGGACAAATTAGTCGTAGTACAAAAAGTGATAACTCACCAGTGCACGGTAAGCTAAGTTGGTTAAACTCGATGTTTCATTTTCGTCTTTTGTCGTTCTCTGTAAATTGAGAGACAAACTTTTTTACTTTTTTACTCACTACCACACATACACATATTTTGTTATTGGATAAAACTGTACAATAATCGTGCTTAAGAAATAAGAAAGTTGAAAGGAAAATCCCACGAGTGTGAGTAGTAAAAGTGTATCAGTAAAAAGAACCAAAGAAAAACCGAAAAAGAGAAAAAAAAAAAAAGGTACAAAAGTATTCCCAGAGTGCGTGCGCGTGTGCGTGTGCGTGCGTGTGTGCGTGTTTTTATTGTCATCAACAAATTCAGAAAGCAAAAAAAGGCTGGAAAAAAAAAAAGAATCATGCAAAAAGGTTTTTGTACAAGCGAATAATAATAGAAAAGGTTTTCCGGTGTGCGAACGAAAAGGGAAAATTTTTTTGGATTTAAAAGGATTTTTATCAAATTATTATCAAATATTGTTTACCCGTTGTCTCTTTTTAACGCTGTTTTGTGCCGTCGATGATTGTATGTATTCTACACTTATTGGAAAGAGGGAAGTCAAAAGATCCGATGTTGATGTTGATGTTGATGTTGTCGACAATTTGGTGGCGTAACTTTTTGTCGCGGGTTGCAATTCGCTATCGATCGATGATGATGATGATGATGATGATTCTCTTTTCTTTTGATCGTAACCGGAAGTGAACGTATCCGATATCCAATTTGCAACCGTTTTTATATCTTCTGTATTGACATCGAATTTCTTTGATTGAATGTCGTCGTCGTCGTCGTCGTCGTCGGTTTCACCATCTACGGTAAAAGGTTCCGATGTGTCTTCATCGAGACCCGTCGTCGTACGACCCGTTTCGTAAAATTCTTCCGATTGTTTTTCTTCATCGTTATTTTCATAGGAATAATCTTCGACGGTAAATAATTCACCGCCGATGGGTTTTTCGTAAACGTAACCTTGTTCTCCCCCTTGTTCGGTTTCGTAATCGTATGATTCCGTTTGTTCGTTACTTCCGGTGACGTCACCAACGGGTTTTGTACTTTCATTTATTTCTACGACTTGATCCTCTTCACTCAAATCCACGCCGCCTTCACCTTCTTCTTCTTCTTCTTCAGAATTTTCTTCTTGCGAAAAGACAATTTCCTGTTGTTGGTCCTGCTGCTGTTGTTGTTGTACATCAACCGTTTGTTTGTCATTTTCGTTTTCCAAAACGCTTTGTTGGGTAGTCGATTCTGTAAAATCTGATGGCGGCTTTGTGCTTTCCGTGATTTCAACGACTCTTTCGGCATCCGGTGATTCTGTGGTATCACTTAATGGCGACGGGGTGGTTGATTGCGGGATGTCATAATTCGGCCTCGTGCTTTCTTTTATTTCTACGACGCCATCTTCGTTAGGTCCGACTGTGTTTTCGTCGTATACACTTGAAGGAGTTGTCGATGGCGGTGGTAAATCTAAGGGTGGTTTCGTGCTTTCCGTAATTTCCACTACCCTTTCTTCATCGTCGTAAGATACTGTACCTTCGTCCAAACTTGAGGACGTTGTCGATTGAACGGAATTAGATTCGAGCGGTGGTTTAGTGCTTTCGGTTATTTCTACAACTCTTTCTTCGTCGAAAGAAACTGAATTTTCACCCGTGCTCGGTGAGGTTGTTGTTTGTATTAAATTATCCGTGGGAGGTTTTGTGCTTTCGGTAATTTCTACAACCCTTTCGTCATCGTAGGACACTATACCTTCGTCTACACTTGAGGGGGTTGTGGATTGAATAGAACTATCTACGGGGGGTTTAGTGCTTTCGGTAATTTCTACAACTCTTTCATCCTCGTAAGAAACTGAATTTTCTTCCACGCTCGAAGGGGTTGTGGACTGAATAGAATTATCTAAGGGAGATTTTGTGCTTTCGGTTATTTCTACAACCCTTTCCGCATCAGGCTCGTTTGTGCTTTCAACAAGGTTCGATGGAGTCGTGGGAAATGGGAAATTTAACTGCGGCTCGGTATTTTCTTTTATTTCTACGATTCCCTCGTAGTTGGTGGAAATTTCATTTTCGTATAGACCCGAAGGAGTTGTGGATACTGAATAATCTAGAGGTGATTTTGTGCTTTCCGTGATTTCAACGACTCTTTCGGCATCCGGTGATTCTGTGGCATCACTTAATGGCGACGGGGTCGTTGATTGCGGGAAGTCGTAATTCGGCCTCGTGCTTTCTTTTATTTCTACGACGCCATCTTCGTTAGGTCCGACTGTGTTTTCGTCGTAGACACTTGAAGGAGTGGTCGATGGTGGTGGTAAATCTAAGGGTGGTTTCGTGCTTTCTGTAATTTCCACTACCCTTTCTTCATCATCGTTAAAAACAGCATTTTCATCCGCATTGTACGGAGTTGTTGATTGTAAAAAGTCTGTCGGAGGTTTTGTGCTTTCCGTTATTTCTACAACTCTTTCTACTTCGGGTGCTTCGGTGCTTTCGTTAAGGCTAGATGGCGTTGTTGGATTATCGACATCCGTTTGAGGTTTTGTGCTTTCTGTTATTTCTACATAATCTTCCTCGTTATTTTCATTTACGCTCGGTGGCGTCGTAGATTTGGAATCCTCAACGAATTCTCCGTCGCTACCTTTGTTCGATAATTCTTTCAATACTTGTACCTCTTTTAAATCTTCTTCATTTAAAATATTATCTTGTGGTGGTTGAGGCGTAGTAACCGGTTTAGATGTAACTTCATCATTTTCGACATTTTCTAATCCGAAACCCAAATCTATGGAAAAGTTTTCCTCTTCCACCGAATTCTGTTGAGTTTCCGTTTTTTCGGTATTTGTCACTAAATTGTCCGAATCCAATTGCGATTCATTTTCATCAGTGCCTTCTTGAGTTTCTGGTTTTTGCGTTGTCATTTCCAAATTTTGACCCGGTGAAGGGATTGTTGAGCTTTCTGTTACGGTTTCATAATTTTGAGTCGTACTTCCTTCCAGAGTTCCTGGCCTATCAAGTAAATTGCTCAATGAATTATTATCTTCTGAATTATTGGCAGATGATGGTGTTGTGTTTTCCGTTTGAAAATCTTCGATATCGCTGGGCGTGGATTGTCGTTCCGACAATTCTGGTTGTTCCGTAGTTACGGAACCTAATAATTGATTTCTTTCGAATTCGTCTTCAGTCTTTTCCGTATTGATTTCCGTTGCTTCAAACTCACCTTCGCTTTTGGCTGTTGTTGTTTCACCTAATCCTAAACTCTCTTCATCGCCCTTTTCTTGTTCGGAAATTCCATCGTATGATTCTATTGATGTCTGCGTCGTACCTGTAAGTTTTTCATCATCTTCTCGTTCGGCATCGGCCAATCCTTCGAAAGGTTCTTTTTCCGTAAACGTTGATAAATTATCATCGTTCAATTCTCCATTTGAAAACGATTCTTGATCGTAAGCTACGGTGGTACTTTCCTCTGAACTACTCTTCGGTGTGGATGCATTGTCTGCGTCTTCTGCATTTTCTAATTCTTCCAGTTCATCACCTTTTTGTACGGCTTTAGTCGTGTTGTCTTCATAATTCTCTTCTTGAGAAATGGTTGAACTTTCAACTTCTTCTCCTTCGTACGCTCTGGTCGTGGAATCATAGAAATTTTCAGTCGGTTCGACTTCGTTCAATGATCCCGGTTGAGACGTTGTCGTGAAATCACCATTACTTATATCATTTTCTTCATCACTTTCTTCTTCTTCTTCTTCTTCGCTTTCATCATCATTGGCGTCGGAAGGTGTCGTGGCTGTGCTTGAATTATCATCATTTAATTCATTTTCTCCTATGGTTGATAAATCTATATTTTCAGCGTCATCATCGGTACTATCCTCCGATTCTTCAGTACTTTCATCATCTTCTCTCTGTCCACTTTCCGTCGTAATCGATTGCATAAATTGAGGAGTCGATGATGGCACGCTCGTCGTTTCTACGGTCTTTGATGTGGTGGTGGTGGTAGTAGTAGTAGTAGTAGAAGAAAATGAAGAAGTGGCAACGCTGTTGCCCGCATTATTTTCCTTGCACAGACATCCTCTCGGATGATTGTACTCGGGCACCCTTTTTATCTCATTATCCGATATCATAAATTCGTCATTTATCGTCGTTCCGTTGGGATACTTTTTAATCAACGTATTATTCGGGTATATTCCGAAAATGATGTAAGGACTTCGATACTTTTCGTAATCGAACGCTTTCCATCCGCGTCTTCTCACGACGCTATTGTTGGGATAAACACCGAAAACGTCGTAATCGGGAGTCATGTAGGGGGGTGACGTGGGACGCCTCGTAATGTAATCGTTATACCTTTGACGTTCGACTACCCCGGAATTGGGAAACGGTCTTTTTTGCACCGTGTTATTGGGGAAAATTCCAAAAATGAAAATTTTCCTCAAGGCTTCGGGTGATTTCGTTGTTCCCCTATACCTAGAATAAGACAAACCGTGCCTGTTTTTTACGGATTCATCGTTACCCAGGTACAGGTATTGAGACGATGCATTTTTACAACTTTCACCGATACAATTTACATCGGACTCGAATCTGGTACCTTCCGTTAGGTTAGTAGAGTTATCGTTAGAATTAGTGTTTGAAGGAAAGGTCGATCGTGCTCTTGGCGTCGTCGTTTCTTCATCCCCTTCCCTTTCTAAAATCGTTTGCGGCGTAAGAGCGTTTAATTCCGACCTTGGAGCTATCAGACCCGATTGAGGACTCGTCACTGGATTACTATTTACAACTTCCATAGTTTGGTTAATAATTGTTTCTATGTTCAATAAAGCGAGGGGTAAGGGCTGCAGCTGTACATTGGTGATGTTGTTATTTGATTTTCCCGTAGGGGAGGTTACTTCTGCGGGTCTTACCGTTGTTGAATTATCATTATTATTATTATTATTAACATTTTTTATATTCGATTTCGCATCGTTCGAACCGGATTTTTGACTTGCTCCGTTATTCGAATTTTTCCCTTTTGATTTTTTTTTGCTCGATTTTTTTCTACCCGATGATTTTTTCTTGGCGTTCGAACGTTTGGACGACGCGGTCGTTTGCGACGATGCGTTCGGAACGGAAGTTGGCGAAGTGGATACGGCGACGGGAGGAAGAGTGTCGGTAACAACGGTGTTGGTGTTTTCGTCGGAAGAATTTGAAGAAGTTAAAGACGCTTTCGAAGAATTAATAGAAGCGTTAAATAAACTTTGAATCGATATTATCCCCGGTAATTCCTGCAAATAGTTTTTTTTAGCATTTTTCAAATTAAACAAACCTAAGAAGGTTATAGATCGGAAAAGAATTTTAAAGTGTCAGAAAATTTTTTTTTGTCTTTTTTTACATAAGTACAACATTCAATTTTAGTACAAAAAAAAAAAAAAAAAAATGGAGGTTTGCACGACTTACCGTTGAGACTGGTTTTTCCGTACTTGAAAATAATGGAACGTCCGTCACGATTTTTGATAATTCTTGCGTAACACTCGCAGTTGAATTCAATCTGGCAGAAAATTTATGACGTGTCGATGGAAATAATGTCGCGTTCTGAAATTTTTTTTTTTTTTTTGTCGTAAATTTTTAAGAGTTTTAATTTTTAAAAAAATGAATAAAAGGGATTGTGATGTACTTACAATTATTGAAAATCCCTCAGTCGTCGACGAACTGTCGACTTCATTTTGCGGTTTTTGAGTTGTTGTTGTTGTTGTTGTCGTCGTCGTCGTCGTCGTCGACGAAGATTCAAAATTTTGAGTTGACGTCGTGCTCGGAAACAATTCCGTTAAAGCTGAAGTGTTAACGGAATTGTTGCCAACGTAAATAACGGTCACTTTATTTTCCGTTCCCAATGTAATGAGATCGTATTTTTTATCGGATTCTTCCGATGTGGATGATTCTTCGCTTGATTTCGTCGTGGGTATTACGGTTTCCGTGACGGGATTCTCATCCGTGTACGAATCCGGTGTCGATACAGAAGTCAAAGCGGCAAATTGTGGTTCTCCCGACATCGTGAAACCCGTCAAATCCGGAACCGGATACGTGTTTGCTTGAAACACTAAAGACTCTTTCGAATTGGTTTCTTTGAGTTTTTCCTTGAGCAAAGCGATTCTTTGTTTTCTCTCTTCTTGTGACACTTTATTTTTCGGTACGAATCTTCGTCTTTCTTCGTTCACGTTCGATTGATCGTTTCGACTTTCGACCAATGAGGAAAACGATAATGGTTTGTTCGTAAAAGATTTAAAACTTTTTCTGAATGAATTTCCGGTTCCGGCTGATTTTTTACTTTCCGTCGGATTATCATCCCCTTCGGCGGATTTCGGCGAGTCCGTACCGCTCCGAGGTTGAGAACTGTAGGATGTCTTTTCTGCCAACTTTCTATAAAACGATTGACTGTATTTTCTTCTCGATGACGGAGTCGTCGAAAATGTTGATTTTTTCTCCGTCATGGGTTCCGTCGCTTCGAAAACCGTTTCCGTCGTAATCGAATTTAATCTTGGAACCGTTGCAGAAAACGTCGGAGGAGACGATGCGATTGTTGTTTGTTTTTGCGTCGTCTTATGACTCCTTTCGTTTATCGATGATATAAGTTGTTCTTTAAAGGTTAAATTCCTGTTGATCGAAGAAGGTTTTCCTTCTTGATTTTTAGGAGGAGGCGAAACATCTTTCGTAGTTTTTAATTTTTCTAAAAATTCTTTCGGGTAATTGGGTGATTCTTCGGAATTTTCCTCCGAGCGATTCTTACCGACAGACGTCGGTGTCGTTATGCTTGCCGAAGTTGTGATCGTCGTTCTGGGTGTGGTGGTTCTTGTTGTTGTTGTTATCGAAGCGGTATTTGCGGTAAACGACGTGGATGAAGATTCTTTTGGAATCGTAGATGAGAATGGCGAGGGCGTCACGGTTCTTGGTATTAAACTCGGTTGATTGTTTTGTTCGTTCAAATTCAACGCGTTCGAATTTTCGTCATATTTGTTATCGTCCTTATTATTATTATTATTATTATTTTCGAATCCCGGTTCGTAATTTATGATTGATTGACCTGAAAATTGAGGTCTGCCACCTCTTCTGAAATTGTTTCTATATGTCGTTGTTGGTTTATCGGTTGCCGGAAATTGAGTTTCTCCATCTTGTATGTTTTCCGTTTGAATGATTTCGGTAAACGCTTCCGTTGGTATTTGCGCTTCCGTTTGAAACCTCGCTCTGCTTCTAAATGCTGAATTTTTAAAAGGTGCGTTTTCTTTATTGTTCCGGAATCGGGGGGATGATGATTGTTCTTCTGGATTTCTAGAGGTAAATGAACTGAATGACACTTCGTTCGAAATAGTCGAAGATTCAAAATTGACCGGAAGTCCCGTAAAACCTCCTCCTCCGTTTCGCAGATTTGATCCGGCATCTTTTCTTCCTGTTTGTCGTTCATATTGTCCGTCTAAAGGAACGTCGTTTTCGAAATTTGATTTTGTAGATGTTTCCGTTCTCCCACCTCTCCCTCTAAAATTATTTCTAAAATTTTGTTTTTCTACCGGAGCAGATTCGAGTTTTCTGTCCTGAGAATTATTATTATTATTAACAATCTTTCGTATTACTTGACGCCTTCTATACGGTCTATCTAAATTATTGTCAAAATTTTGAGACGAGGGGTTTTCTGTTGAACCATCCGATTGCAACGAAGAAAAGGGAGTACTAAAATCGTTTCCATCGTCTGCTGCCAAAGAAGGGGAGTCGTCGTTTACGAACGACGGTTTGATTTGATTAAATTGGCGACCGAAATTAGAAGAACGGTGGTAGTTGTTGTTGTTGTTGTTGTTGTTTCTTCCTTGTAAAATATTTTGATTACCGTCGACGAATGATTGAGAGTTTAAAGTATTTCCGGTGCTGTCTCGCGAATTTTGATTGGATTCGAATTCATTTTCCAACGGTGAGGAAAATCTAGTTGTTGTTCTAGCCGGAGACTGATACACTTCCGTTGAAAAACTTTGCCCTTGTTCCGGATTTTGATAGTTTACGTCGTTATTTCTCGAGTAAACTTGATTCGGCTCTGGAAAAACCTGGTCGTTCTTTTGACTATAATTATTTCCTATTTGCTGCCTTTGATTATTCACAGGCGAATCGCCATTTCTTGAAATTTCGACATCGTATCCAGTCGGATTAAAATCTTTATTCCTCGATGATATTTGGTTGAAATATTGCGTGGTAGAGCGAACTACGTCGTTTCTCGGTGTCACGTCATTTAGTACGGGTGCACTTCCGAATGAGGTATCAATATTTGAAGTAATTTGACTTAGTGCAGGTGAACTGGGAAAAGAAAATTCATTTGGAGCATCTTGATTGTTTGTTCTTGACGTTGAAAAACTATTTCCACCTCTTCGTGAGTTTTGATTAAATTTTTGTGCGTTTCTCGTGTTGTACGGTTCGTTTTGTGGGTTCACTTGATTAAATTCCTGAACGTTGGAGTTAAACGATTCAAAATTTGATGTCGCATCGTTGTTATATTTTTGTCGATTGGAAACAACATTTCTCGATGTAGGTTGATTATCATCGGTTTGCGAAGGCAAAAATGTGGGGTCTCCCCTTCTGGTGTCCTGATCAAATCTGGTTTCAGTTGCTTGGTTGAAATTTTGAGAAGTAGAAGGAGGTGCTCCGCTTCTCTGAGCACCTTGTCTAAATCTATGTGAATTTACATCATTTCGCGGAGTATTTAAATTGGCTTCCGAAAAACTAGAATGCGATTCTTCGTAATTAGGCGTAACATCTTTATAATCGAGCCGAGGAGATGGAGAGCCATCGTTTCTTGAGGAAGGTTGGTAATTAGAAAAATCACCATCATTTTTTCTACTTCCCTGATTAAATCTCTGAGCATTTCTGAAGTTTGCATTATTTCGCGACGTGACTGGGTTCGCTACCGGTGTGTTTGAATAAGAGGAATCAGGACCTAATGATGCTTCATCAAAATTTTGTTGGTTGTTGTAAGAAGTATCAACTCTTCGAGTGGCCTGATTAAATCTTTGAGTGGTTCTAAAGTTTGCATTAATCCGTGGCGTAGCTGGATTAACCTCTGGTGCGTTTGAATAAGAAGAATCAGGACCTAATGCTGCGTCATCAAAATTGGGTTGATTGGTGTTGAGAATATCGGTCCTTCGTGTACCTTGACTAAATCTTTGAGTACTTCTGGAGTCTACGTTATTTCGTGATGTAACTGGATTAACTTCCGGTACATTGGAAGAATCACGACTTAAAGTCGCTGCGTCATCAAAATTTTGTTGATTATTGAAAGGGATGTCCGTTCTTTGTGTGCCCTGATTAAATCTTTGAGTATTTCTGGAATCTAAATTATTCCGTGACGTAACTGGATTCACTACCGGTGCGTTGGAGTAAGAAGGATCAGGGTTCAATGATACGTCATCCAAACTTTGTTGATTATTGAAAGGGATGTCAGTTCTTTGTGTACCCTGATTAAATCTTTGAGTACTCCTGAAGTCTGCATTACTTCGTGACGTAACTGGGTTCGCTACCGGTGCGTTTGAATAAGAAGAGTCAGGACCTAATGCTGCATCATCAAAATTTTGTTGGTTGTTGTAAGAAGTATCAACCCTTCGAGTAGCCTGATTAAATCTTTGAGTGGTTCTAAAGTTTGCATTGATCCGTGGCGTAGCTGGATTAACCTCTGGTGCGTTGGAATAAGAAGAATCGCGATTTAGTGATACGTCATCAAAATTGGGTTGATTGGTGTTGGTGGGAATATCAGTCCTCCGTGTAGCTTGATTAAATCTTTGATTACCGCTGGTGTAAACTTCATTTCGCAAAGGCACTGGATTATTTTCCGGAGCGTTGGATAATTCATCAGGTCTTTGTCGATTAGCGACTAAACCATCATTTTTCAACCCAACTTGCGGAGTGGAAAATTCTACATCACTTCTTGGAGTGACTTGATCAAACCTTGGTGTGTTCTTCGACAATGTTTCTTTACGAGGTTGAATTTGATTTTGTTCTTGGGTGTTATAGTTCAACGAATCGTAATTTTGATTTTGATTATTAAACTGGTTACGAGAGAACACGTTTTCGTTATTATTTTGAATTACTGTCGGGTTCAAAGATTGCACTGGAGGAAGTTCAGCATTGGACTTTTGCATTATTTGATTAAATCTTTGAGTGGTTCTGGTATTAAAAGCACTATTACGTTCGGTACCCTGATTAAATTCCGGATTATTGTCAAGCGAATAATCGATATTTGTGTTTTGATCATAAATTTTTCGACTGGAAAGTGTTGCATCGTTTCTGGACGAAGCTCGATCAGAAGTTTGTGGAGATGACAAAGCCACATCGTTTCTTCGAGTGGCGAGATTGAATCTTTGAGTACTTCTAGAATAAGCTTCATTTTCGGTATTGACCTGCTCCGGAGCTCTAGTATAAGATGATTCATAATTTGGCGTTACGTCATTATTTTTTTGCCGGCCGGAAACATCATTTCTTGATGGTAAAGGTTGATTACTGTTGGACTGAGTTAAAGAAACGGGAGATTCGTTTCTTCTCGTAGTCTGACCAAATCTCGGCGTGTTCCTCGATAATAAATCGTTTCGAGGAGTAACTTGAGTGTATTGTTCCGTGTTTGAAATGGAGGAATCAGTGCCGGTTGTCACCCGAGTTCTCGATCTAGTGTATGTACCGCCATTTCGAGATGTAGGACGTTGTGTAGAAATTAATTCTTGCTCTCGTGGCAAACCTCTATTTGGAGTTTCTGATTGTTGAAAGGCCTCGTTTCTGGCAGGTATTTGACCGATTCTCTGTACATTCCTAGACTGGAAAGCGTTATTTGACAATACCTGATTGGGATCTACGGAATTTAAATTATTAGAAAGTTGATTTTCCGTTTCTTGGTTCCCTCTGTATCTTATTGAAAATCCACCATTGTTTCTTGATCTGATGTGATAACGACCTTGAGTTGCGGTACTACCAGAATCATCATTTTTATTTCTTGCTTGATTAGAACTTTGTTCGTTAATTTCATTTCTAGATTTTACATCTCCTCGGCGTCTGGTAAATGCAAGAGCTTCGTTTCTCGATTGAAAATCGTTTTGCCGTTCTTGAGGGCTTGAAGACACGTTCGGAGTTCCTTGATTGTTTTCAGGTTGCCTGGAGACAGGTTGATTACGATTCCGCGATAAATTTATTCCACCACCACCACCACCGTTTCTAGAAATAATTCTGTTTAATCTTTTCTGATTAGAATTCGAAACGTCATTTTGCGACGTTATTTGACTGAATTCCTGCGTGCTTGAAGATAGAGCATCGTTTTGTTGAGAATTTTGACCGAGTCCTTGTAACTGAGGAGGAATCGCCGTGATTTTCAACGTGTCCGTTCCGTGCACGCTCTGCAGTAAAGCTTCTTGATCGTTTACCGTTGAGGGTGAGTACGTGACGTCATTATTCAAAGGCAAAGCATTAGCGTTCTGACGTGTTAAAATCGTTCTGTCGTAATTTTGCCGTGGAAGTTTAGACAAAGATTCGTCGTTATTTTTAAAATTCTGCGCGAAATTACTTTCTTTCGACTGTTCGTTAGATCTTGTCCTGCTTGCAAACTGTGCTCCAGTTCTAGAATTAATTTGATTAAATCTCCTGGAATTCGGAGGTACGCCGCCATCATTTCTAGATCTGATTTGATTTTGTTCCTCGGTGTTTGATAATGTGATTTTATCATTTATTCCCACGTGGCTAAAGGCTTGACGATTTGTGTTTTTCGGTAGGGCTTCATTTCGACCGAAATAAGAAACGGGATCGTTTCTCGGTACAATTTGATCGAATCCACGCGAGCTCAAAGGTGTGGCATCGTCACTCGTTAAATCTTGATAATTTCTTTGAGAATTTTGACGGGAAACGTCACTCCTGGGTTGTTGTATTTGATCGAACCTGGTATTGGCGCGATTTTTATTGTTAAATTTCTGGTCCGCAAATCCAAAATCGCTTCTTCTATTGACATCTGGGTCCAAAATCGTCTGCGATTCTGTGGTCGGTTGGGTATTTTGATACCTCGTACTAAAAGCCCTGGTTCTACCTCTGTCAACGGTTGGCCTTTCGGTTTGAACGTTGGCCTGAGGTTTTTCCGCATAAAACTTTCGTCCTCTGATAACGTTAACCGGTCTCTGAGCACTTTGATAGTTGGTTATATCGGCCAAAGGTAATTGATCGTCTCCGTTTAATATGTCGTCGTTAGAAATGCCGAGTTTTCTTTCCGGCGTTATCCTTCTTCTCGATTGAAATCTTTGCGAAACGTAATTAGAATCGATTTTTCTCCCGGCTTGAGGTTCGTCACCGTTATAATTTATTCTCGTGACTGTTTCCGATTTGCTCCTCTCTAAATTGTGCCCGTTGGAATCGTTTTCCGGTTGGTTTCTGAACCTGTTGTTTCTTCCGCTTCTGCTCCCGAACGCGGGTGCATCCGTTTGACTTGAAAATTCCAAAGTGCGTAAACTATTGGTTTGAGAATCAACTTGCGAATCGGGAACGTACCTGGTTCGTCCCCTTTGACGACTCCTAAAGTTTGGATTTGGACTAGAATTACTTATATCATAAAGACTAGGTTCGATACTTCTGGGTACTGCTTTTCGTTTAACGATCACGGTCCTGTTTCTTCCTCGATTGTTTTGAATCGAATCATTCTGAAAACAATTGTAAAAAAAAATATTTTTATCGATTGACTTCGGGGCCCATTGTGACTTAACGGAATTTTTGTGCCTGAAAAAAAATTGACCTTGAATGAAAAACTGTAAATTAATTGAGGCGCTTTTGTAATTGTGTCACCATCGACTTAATAATTAATTATTAGATCACTTGCGAAAGAAAAACCGTAAAAAAAAAAAATTTTAATGGGGGGGGGGTGGAAGGTAGGGGGACACGGGAATAATGGGGCGTTGGTTCGAATAAAATTAACTCATTAACTAACTGTACGTTATGATAATATTTCAAGATTTAATTAAACAGTACCTGTAATTATGTGGCGATAAGAGATTTAATCGATTTAAACAAAAAGAATTTTCAGTCAGTCAGTCAGTCATTCATTCATTCACTCACTCGCTCGTTTTTGGCGATACCCGAAAATTTTTTTTTTTTTTTTTATGTAAAAACCTGAAACCTGATTTTTTCTTTTTTTTTTTTATTAATTAAATTTAAATATCAGTAAGTCACGAATCGGATTAATTAACGTTTTTAATTTTTTACCTTAAAATTATTTTTAAAAAAAAAAAAAAATCTGAAAAAGTCAAAAAAACCGACTTTAAACGTGAATAAAACGAGGTTAAATAATAATAATAATGATAATAATAATAATAATAATAATAATAATAATAATAATAATAATAATAATAATAATAATAATAATAATATAAATAAACGACAGGATTTAAATAAGTTAAATTCGCATAATTATTTTTTTTCCTTTTATCGTGTTCATGTTTGTTTTAATATCGACATTTTTCCCTCTTACTAAACTAAAACTTTGTTTAAAAAAAAAAAAAAGACGCGCGAATTTTATACGTGGCAAAAGAAAATCAGAAAAAAAAGCGGCAAGGACGTGGTAATTTTAAAAAACGTCCTTAAAAGAAAGAATTTTATACAACCGAACAGACATTTTTATTGTCTTTAAATTTTTTTTTTTTAAAGGTTTCGACGACGACGAAAAAAAAACAATAATAATAATAATAATAATAATAATAATAATAAATTTTGCGTCGGCGTTAACGAGTTTAAAAAAAAAGCAAAATGTCGGACGTTATTTTTCCCATTAAAAAAAAAAAAAAAGAAAATTATTAATAAATTTAAAAAAAAAATAATTGTTATTGAAGTTAAATAATGTCAAGTTACATAATCAAATCACAAAAAATAAAAAAAAAATAAAATAAAATGAAATCTTGGTGACCTTTTTTACTTATTTATTATTAACTTAACTTATTAACTTATTTGTTGATTTATTATTATTATTATTATTATTATTGTTTGGAGTCCAACAAGTTGCAAAAACAATTTTTCTGATATTTTTTAAAATTGAAAGGAAAAAGGAGGAAAAAAGAAAAGCAACGCGCATTTAATTATTGCTTAGAAGACGGACGCCATTTTGTTTTTTTTATTAATCGATTTGGAAAACGGTTAGAAAACAGGAAATGGTGGTTAGGGTTTTTCGATTTTTATTTAAACCACCACCACCATCACCTAACTCGAGGATACCCTAGACAATTGAATCGACGCCACATATTATTATTATTATTATTCAATGCGAATCCATTTCCGCCATTTCGATTTAAAAAAAAAAAAAATTTAAATTTACGCGGGTTAATAAAAAGAAGAAGCAGAAGAAAACAAATGACGGTGGTTAATTTGCCGTAAAAATAATAAAAAAAAATAGTGTGTTTGATACGGCAAATAAACATTGAAATCCGTGACCAAATTTTTTTTTTTTTTACTTCAAGGTTGTCAAGGTAAATATCGCGTTTAAACGCGATTTAAATTGGGAAAAAAAAAAAAAAAAAGTTTTCGTTTATTTATGTCGATACGAAACACACACTAAATCTCCAAACTCTGGAATTTAACAAAATAATAATAATATTAATAAATAACTGGAGAAGATAAAAAAAAAAAAGAACGAGAGTGATTGACCACAAGAGCAATAATGACAAAAAATTTAGCCTCGAGTTTAATAATAATAATAGACGACGACGACGACGACCTGAAATTAAGTTTTTTTTTTTTTTTCTACTGCATTCGAAAACTGGTTTCTTTTCCCCCCCGCGAACGCACACACACGCACATACACGCACACACTAACAATTACAAGACACACAGTAAATTCAATTATTGACGACGACAAAAAAAAAAAATTGCCTTGTCGTTCTTGTTTTTCCGAAACTTAAAAACTTATCAAACGAAACAAAAAACAAAAAAAAAAAAAATTTTTTTTAAATTGCAATTTAAAATTTCCCGCCAAATTTTTTTTTTTTTTTAAATTTTTTACTTCCGGTCAAGGTAAAAATTAATTTTTTTTCGAAATCGATGAATTCCTATACAATTAAAATTAATCGATTTTTTTTTTTTTTTTTTTACAAATCGTGTCGGGGTGAAAGAAAAAAACTTTTTTTTTTTCCTTATTAAAAATTTAATTCTAATGACACGTCGATAAAAAAAAAAAAAAAATTGTATTTTTTTATTTCGGAATAAAGAATGGGCGAGGTTATAAAACGTTGAGAGTTGAGACTTTTAATAAATTTAAACGCGTCACAAGCACCACGACGGACGAAATCATTTCCGGTTTAATTTTTTTTTTTTTTTTTTCTAATTCCACGATTAGTTCGTTTTGAAACGCAAATTTTCCGACGCATCGAATAAAAAGCTTTTAATTTTAATTTCTATTTTAATTTTATCATATTTTATATTATTATTATTATTATTATCATTATTATCATTATTATTATCATCATCATTATCATTATTATTATCATTTTATCACAAAGGGTTGCAAAACATTTCGTGGAAATTTTGAAAATTTCATTTTGTTTTTTTTTTCTCGTTGCAAAATACAAAAAAAAAAAAAAATGGACAAAACGTATATTTAATTACGTAATAAATTATTATCGTACTAACGTATATGGAATATACTAATAATAATAATAATAATAATAATAATAATAATAATAATAATAATAATAATAATAGTAATAATAATAATAAAGTAATAAAAAAATGTAAAAAACTTTTAAATTTTACGCGGGAAATTCAAATTCAAATTTAATTTTTTCTTGTTTATAATATATGGCGGTACCGGAAATAAGTAACAACACCCCCCCCCGAAAAAAAAAATAAAAAATTTTCCACACGATTTTTATAAAAAAACGTCGTAATGATGACGTTAATAATAATAATAATAATAATTCAGTTTTTTTTCCTCCATCGCAAGTCGCTTTTCCGGTTTTTTTACGGTGAAAATTTTTTCTTTTTTTTACAAGATTTACCCGTTTATTCTCTCTACCACGTAATTATCCCTGATAAAATCGAGATCAAAAAAAAAAAATAAATAAAAAATAAAATTTTTTTTTTTTTTCATTTCGGAAAATCCACTTTGACAAAAAATAAATAAATAAATAACGACACCTTGAAAAACTCGATTTCCTTGATCCCTTTTAATAATCCCGTTTTAATCTTAAACATTTATTTGAACCTTTTTTTTTTTTTTTTTTTTTTTCTTAAACTTGCTCTAAATTTCACACCTTTTACAAAATTGTTTTCAATCAATCATCGTACGCGGAGAGCGACGAAAAATGACCCCTCCCCCCACGCGATTCGATATATCGCGATATTAAATAAAACCCTTAAATCGAATCGATCCATCGATAATTATATAACAATCGTTTGATTTTTTCATCTTAATAAAAAAAAAAACGTTACGAAAGATAGCAGACTACAATTTTTTTTTTTTAATTATTATCCTAGCGCCATCTTTTTTTTTATTTACCGCATTCTAGAGAGAGAGAGAGAGAGAGAGAGAGAGAGATTCTATTGCGAGTTTTTTCCTTTTTTCTACTGCGTATTTGTGGTTTGTGATTTTTCTAGGGAACAAAAAATTTTTTGGTCAAGATTTGACGAAACAAAAGCCATAATTTCAATTACGTTGCGCGGTTGATTACGATAGTAGGTACGGGTTATTTGGGTTATCGCATTCAGGTATTATGTATTCATACGTCTCGCGAAGGGTGGCGATGATGACGTTCGTTCGTTCGTTCGTTCCACGACAAATCTAACCGACATACATAAAAAAAAAAAACTTAGACGGACTGACGGGAAAACCTCGTTTGTATACGAAATGCACGCAAGCACTTACTTGTCCACTCTAAACCGGAAATGGTTATTAATTATTGACCTAAATAAAATTAACGAACGGATACGTCCGACCGCGACCGCGACCACGTCACATTCGCGTCCTTTTCACAAATTTATAATAAGTTAATTTATTACTTGACGTACGCACAGGCACGCACACGCATATACACACGCACACGCACAGTAATTTTTTATTAAATTATTATAATCGTAATAAAAAATAAAAAAATAAAAAAAAAGTTTTGCAAATGATCAGGTTTTTAAAATGTATTTACCAATTCTAAATACCCTAAAACCACTTTTTTAAATAAAAAATTACTCAATTCGTATCACGTGAATAACGTTTTACTCGAGTTTCCATCATTTCATCGTGTCAATTACAAAATAACGTGGAACGAGAAAAGAAGAATAAGAATAATAATAATAATAAGAAGATGAAATTAATGTTTCCCTTTTCTTGTAAAATGCCGATTGAAAAACTAGAAATATATATATAAATTTAATTGTTTTGTATGGATTGTAAATGTAATAATAATAATAATAATATATATTCTTTTATTTATAATCGATAATTAATCGAAGAAAAATTACGCGTGCGTTCAAATTGCGTTTTTTTTTTTTTTAAGGCAATAATAAACCGCGTAATTAATGCATTTATTAAACTGGATATTATTAAATACGAAGGTAAAACGTCGACTGCTTTTTTTTTTACTTACGAAAAAAAAATTTTTCTTTCACACGTCCTTGCTTGTGCATCCTGAACTTTTCATTTGATTTCAAATCGTCTAAGGCGTTTACCATTTATTATTATTATTATTATTATTTAATATTTGATTTGTGTTCGTTCGTATCTGGATAATCTTTTATTTAAAAAATTTTCCATCGTTAAAATAAAGGTAATTATTAAACTGGTCTTTAATCAAAGGGGTACAGAGGGGAGAGGGAGGGGGAGGGCGAACGAGGATGGCGGGGGAGAGGAGGCGGCAAACGGGGAGGGGGAATATTTTAAATAAGATAAAAGAATTTTACCTGAATTAAAAAGGTGAAATACCCTTAGATTTGGACTTTGTTCAAACTTTTCAACAACGGTTGTTTTAAATGACGGAAGCTTTTTATTTATTATCATTATCATTATTATTATTATTTTAATATTGTCGTGTGACAAAGACAGACAAACAGGCTGAGACGAAAATAAAACGGATTCGGCAGGAATTTTTTTTTTAAGAAAATGAGTCACTTTAGAGGACAATTTAATGATATTTAACGGAGCTGTCGGAATTAATGCCCTGGCATAATTTTTAAATAAAATAATTATCAAGGACTTATTAAATAAAAATAACAGGGGGAGGGGAGGAGAAGGGGAGGAAACAGCAAAACGAGTTTTTTTTTTTTTAACGGTGGAAAATTTACGACGGTTAACGTTTTTCGTTATTGCATTTTTTTTTTTTTGTTATTCGGTCTCGCACAGAATCGGAAAAATACTATGGAAAATCGAAAGGAAAATTTTCTTTTTTTTTTTTTTTCTCCTCTGATTATTCAATGAAAAACCGACAACATTTAAAAAATAAAATCACGGGTACCAACCGCGAAAAACCGCGAAAATCTCAAACATCCATCATGCGATCATCAAATTCGGTAAAAAAAAAAAAATTTGCAGTCGAGACGAACCCGTGGGAATTTTTTTTAAAAACTTATTATTATTATTATTATTATGCAAAAACGAAGAACAAACGGAAACCGTTACGAAATTTAAAAACAACAACAAAGAAAAAAAAAAATACCAAATTCAATCACGTCTCATTAAAAAATTTTCTACTTTCTTTTCATTTATAAAATATATGTAACACGTTTGGAATGTCATCGGTGGAATTTAATAAAATTTTACGTAACAAATTTTTTTTTTTTACCGTTAAAAAAAAAAGAGAAAATGATAAAAATAATAATAATAATAATAATAATAATAATAATAAACAATAATTATAAAAATTAAATAATAATAATAATAATAATTAGCGATAAACAATTAAGAAATTTTTTTTTTGTTATTCGTTGTTATCGCGTATATAAATATCGTCGTCCATCAAAAAAAATTTTTTTTTTATTTTTTATTTACTCTATGATAATTTTTTTCTTTTTTTTTTTTTTTTAATCTATGAAAGTCGTTTATCAGTCATTTAAATTATTTGTAATTAAAATGTGACGTTTTCAAATTAACACGTTCTTAAGGGAAACTTGATTGTAAAAAAAAGACCTGATTTTTAAGCCTCGCCATTTAAGAAAAAAAAAAGAAGAATGCTTTCTGCTAAAGGTTCGTTATTTCATACGGTAAATGTCATGTGAATAATAATGATGATGATGATTGTGACGGTGGCGGCGGTGGTGGTGGTGGTAATAATAATAATGATTCACGGTCTTATTTAAATGCGAAATATGAGCTTTTTTTTCCGAAAAAAAAGAAAACCTTAAAAAAATTATCAGGGTTGTGTAATTTACATTTTGATTGTAAGCTTTCGACATTTTTTTTTTTAATAATTATGCATACATTAATATTTATTAATAATAATAATAATAATAATAATAAATTTTATTTTTTATCAAACTTTAAACTTGACAAAAAAAAAAGAAATTAATTTGACATTTTTATCGTCAATCCCGTTCGTCGCGAACCTGAATAGAAAAATTAACTTAAAATGTTGGGGGGAAAACAATTTTCCGATTTTTCTTAGATTTTCACGTTTTTACTTAAGTAAAATAATTCAGAGAAAAAAAATTAATTAAAATCATTCAAATGATAGTAATAATAATAATAATAATAATAATAATAATATAATAAAAGATGGCGGCGAACACAATTTAATTTCGTAATTTTTTTTTAATTTTTTGTCATAGTCGTCGTCATCGTCGTCATTTTTAAAGGTCCAAAATTCAGGTTTTATTATTATTATTAATAACATTATTGTTTCACAAATATAAAATTGAGGAAGAATAATAATAATAATAATAATAAAATTGTTATGTCACCGTCGTCACACGCATCTTTGTCTCGTGTTTTGATTTTTTTTTTATTTTGCGAAATATCAAGCAGGTTTTTTTTTTTTTAGAATTTGAATTCGAAAATTTTATCACCGCCACCACCACCGCCAACTAATAACAAGTGAAAAATCGTTTTAGACATATTTATATATGTATACGTCAAAAAATAAAATGGTAGCCATAAATTAACAAATTTTTTTTTTTGTAAAACCGTTAAAATGTACCTCGAGGTATCCGAAAGAAATATATAAATTTAAAAAAAATTTATTTCGAATCTGGGGCAAATCATGCCTGAATAAAAATGAATTTGGTAACTTATTGAAAAAAAAAAAAAAAAAATTTACGAAATTTTAACGAATCTGGTTTTCTTTTTTTCGAATCTTTTCCCGAGCCGCCGGTTTTTCCGTTAAAAACTCAAACGAGTCTCTTCTCTTTTTTCCCTCTCTCTTTTTAATTTAAAAAAAAAAGTGATGATAATATAATAATAATATTCTATCGATTCGATTTTATAAAATTATTATTATTATCGAGAGTTACGTAACGGAAAAAAAAATCCGTTAGACGTTAGGATCGAATCGTTTTTTAATTTAAACAAACGAATGCGAGTCTCGTGACGTCATCGAATACGTTTCGAATGATTCCCCGTCTCGCCGCCATTTTTTTTTTATCCCCGTTACGTTCCAAAAGCTTTCTAACCGATTAAATCGGTAATTTTAAATAAATATCATTCAACGTAAAATTTATGTTATTAAAATTATTAAAAAGTTTAATAATTTAATAATAATTCTGACATTTAGAAAAATTAAAAATAATAAAAAACATTGAAAGTTATTTTTTTCTTTTAGTTAATTTGATGATGAGTACCTGATTTTGATTATTTGTTTTTAACGTTCTCCCAAAAGTGGTCCTACGCAATTTACGTTGTTTGATTTAAAAAAAACTCGAGTTTTTTTTAGATTATTTCACAATTCGAAAATGGTTTTCGAAACAAACACAAACCAAAAAAAAAAAAAAAAAAGTTGTGATGATTAAAACGCGCGTTAATCAAATAACAAATTAAAAATTCACCCTAACTCAAGGACGTCTGAGCGTCGACTGACGCAACAATGAAATGACCAACCACTTCCGAACACTTTCTTCCCCGCCCCTCCCCCTTTTTTTTTGAATTTTGAAAAGAATCATTCGAACGAATTCGCGAGTGCAAAGTGTTCGATTTCGATCAACGGAAATTATTATTTATTCGGGAATTTCGTAACGGTTATTTCAATCAACCCACAGGAATATAATTATTTAACGTCACGCAAATAAATAAATAAAATAAAAATGTCACAGAAAAAACGTTGACAAATATTTTTTAAACAAAAAAAAAAAAAAATCAAACAAGATCGTTGTGAAACATCCGTGACATTTTAAAATTAATAAAAAAAAAAAAAAAAAATTTACAAACGGATAATAATTATTAAATATTTTTTTTATTATTAATTATTTTTATTAAAATATTTATTTAACGACGACTTACTTACTAATAATAATAATAATAATGTTAATTTATAGTTATTATTATATCGACGATACGTCAGTACGTTTACGTTTACGTGAAAATTTTCGCAATCGCGAATTACAATGAAAAAAAAAAAAAATGGCGGATGGTTTAAAAAAGTAAACGGGAATGTGTAAAAAAAATAGAAAATTAATATCGCGCCGTCGTTTTTCGTTGCTTAAGATAATAATTTTTTAACCTTTTGACCTGTGAAACCCCGAGGATACAATTTTACAAACTATTTTACCTTTATTATATGTAAATCGAGTGCATAAAGAGAAAAAAAAACTGAAACTGCATTTGGAAAATATTTTTTTTAAAAATAAAAAGGAAAAAAACCATGACCCGAAGAAGAATAATGGCGGAACATCATCCGTTGAAAGTTTAATTAATTTAAATTTAAAAAAAAAGGTAAAAAAACTCTTAATTTTTATTATTATTTATTTATTAACAAATTAAGAGAAGGAGGAGGTCAACAACAAATAAATTTATTTTCAATATGGCGGCTACCGTGTACGAGTGAGAGAGCGGGCGGACTCTCTCGTAATTTTAAATTTTTTTTTTTTTTTTAAATAAAAAATTAACGGAATGTAGTAAAAAATGGCGAGGGAAAAAAAATGACGTAAATTGCATAATCCAATCGAGAAATTTATAATATCGAGTTATTTGTGTAAATATTAAAAAAAAAAAAAAACCATCCTTGAATAGCCTTGCCAAAGGGGGATTTCTGGTATTAATCTAAACCCTCTGGAGATTTTACCTGGAAATTTATTTTTATATGCCTAAATATTAATGATACGTTTAAGTGTGTGTGAGAGAGAGATAGAGAGATTGTCTATTTTTAAGATATTCTCGTTTAATATCGAACGAAACGAATAATCGTATCGAAATGTAATGTCTTCTGCTTCTGTTGTTGTTGTTGTTGTTGTCGTATTTCTTATTCGCAGGTTATATTTTTTTAACTTTCTTTTTGATTTTACCTGGAGTGTCCTCCCCCCCACCGGTTGCTGCTTTCCCTCTGGAATTTGATGAATAGTTTTAAATAAATTTATAACTTTTTCTTCAGACGTTTCTTTTTTTTCGTAAATGAAATTTTCAATTTACGTGACAGTCGTGAATGAGATAAAAAAATTTTAAAGATGGCGGATTTTACCAGGGGCGATAATGTCGCGTAAATAAAATTTTTTTTAGTATTATTTGCTTGCGATTAAAATCGAATTTTTTTTATCGAGATTCGTTCTGGAAATTTCCACGGAGAAAGATTTTTATTTATTTATTTATTTATTTATAGAAAAAACAAGTTTGTAAGGGTTAGGAAGAATCGTCGTTATTATTAATAATGTCAAGGTTGGGTGAAAAATCAGTGAGTTGCAGAAAAAACTGCAGTGTAATTAGAAAATTATAAAATGGTGGTTAAACGTAATAAACTGACATGTTTGCGACTTGGTTAGTTACACGTCAAGATAAAGAATTATGTTTTATATTTAAAAAAAAAAAACCCCCCTTCGACCTTAATTTAAAATTTTTTTTTTTTTTTTGTTTGTGTACCTCAAGGTTCATTTCATTAAAAATTTTCCTTTGAAAATTTTCCTTTTTTTTTTTTTGTCAAAACGGACACACATAATTTCACGTTTTATAATTATCGAACGTTATTTTTATTAAAAAAAATGGAGGGAAGTCATTTTTTTTAAAACTTTACTCATTCGTCTAATGACACTTTTTAACGGTTTTTTCTTTTCTTTTCTTTATCCTCAAATTCTTTAATAAATGTAAATAAATAAACTTTGAACGGTTCAGGGTTTTTTCGGAAACCTAAATTTTTTTTTTTTTAAATTATGTAAAAGATGTTTTTTCAAAGACCTCGTTTTTCACGAGAAAAATAACATTTTGACCCCCAAACTAGTTTGATCTCCCTATTAGGTTAGATAATTTTTTTTTATAAAAACCACTCGTGTTACCTATTATTATTATTATTATATATGTTTGTCGAAAGAAAGAAAAAAAATTCGTTGTTAAATATGCAATTTTCATTATCTCGCCATTTTTTTTTTTTTGTTTTTAAACAAAGCGCTATAAAATGCCTTTAAAAGGATTAACGAATGTTTTAAGCTGTATAAAAAAAAAAAAAAACTCGCCGAAGCAGGAAGAGAAATTTTATTATTATTATTATTATTAATTAATTAATTTTACCGAAGTATTAAATGTTTACAACAACGTTCGTACGCCATTTTTAAATTATTTTAATAACTTTATACGTACGTATAGGAAAAAAAAATCAGAATATTCGTTATTTAGACCTTGACTCAAGGCATTTCTTAAGGCAAAATGCCACCCTCAATTTATTTACATTAAAACGACGTTTAAGTGTGGGTTGGAGGGGGAGGGGGAAGGAAGAGGGGGCGTGCGGAAAAAAGGACCTTATTGAAAAGTTTAATAAATTGTTTTTTTTTTTTTTAATGACACTGAATGTGTGTGTGTGAATTTTTTAAATTATGGCAGAAACGAAAATTGAAATTAGGTTTTTTTTTTTGGTACCTAATTGAACCCCCCTCCCCATCCCGTACCCGTTCGCTCCCCCCGTTCTAAAAAAAAAAAATACAAAGTAGGCGAGTTTGTTTTTTTTTTTTTTTTGACTTTCGATATTTAGAAAGTAGATTATTTTTTTTTTTTCTGTGACGGGAATAATTAAACATAAAGAAAAAAAAATTTCCCCCTTCCCCTTCCCCCCCCCCCAATGTGTCCTTTCAGGTATTAACCTGGAGGAATTTTTTCTTTCTCTCTCTCTCTCTTCCTCTTTCTTCTTTCTTTCACTGAATCTCTCACTGTCTCTCAATATATCTGACTGTATCTCTCTTTCTCTCTCTCTCTCTTCATCTCTCTTGCATCTCTTTCTCCCTCTCTCTCTCTCTCTTTCTTTCTCTATCTCCGAAAGAAATTAAACACTTTCATTTTAAATTTCATAATCATTTCGTTTATTTATTTATTTATTTATTTTTAAATAATTAATGGAATTAAATAAGATTGTTGTTTTATTTATGTGAATATAATAATAATAATAATAATAATAATAATAATAATAATAATAATAATAATTTTTTTAACGGACGAGAGAAAGCAAAAAAAAAAAAATTAAAAAATTTCAACAAGTTATTTAAATTCAATACATATTAATAATAATAATAATAATAACGAGAGTAACATTCGTTAATTTACGTCAAGGAGGTGCCGTCGTGAGTTTTAAATTTCGATACGATATTCGATATCTCGATGTTTTAATCAAAACCGTTTTAATATCTTAATCGATCCGAAAGGGGATAAAAAAAAAAAAAATGATTTAATTTTCAAATTGAAATGTTTCGTTTGTACAAAACAATTTTTTTTTTTTTTTTTTGGAGAGTTCGATTGCCGTGGAATTAGACACATTTCTTTGTTTGTTTGTTTATCGTTTAAATTTTGCGCCAATTTTAAAAAATTTTTTTAATTAAGGAAATGTTTGTTTAAGTAGGTAGGCGATCGATGAATGTTTATTCGACAAAAGATTTTGAAATGGCTAATAAATTTTCTTTGTCATTTATTTAAATAAAAAAAAAATGCACATCATGTTGTTCACTTCTTGTAAGGTCCCCCACAAAATCGAATAATTTAAAGGAGAAAAGAAAAAGAAAAGACAGGTGGATGTATGGAGATGCTGTGTGTGACGAAATCTCGAATTCACTTTTTCGACGAGTGTTTTATTTATATCTAAATCGGTATGAACGTGCGCGGTGTTTTCATTTCTCACCGTTTCTCTGCTGCCACTTCAAACATCTTGACGAGCGAGTGGAAAGTGAAATTTTTCCTATGTTTTTTTTATTATTTTGTAACCGTCATTTCGAGTAGTAAGAGTAATAAGTCGTCGGCCCTTTCTTTTTATCATTATTATCATTATTATTATTATTATTATTATTATTATTATTATTACCCTTCAATTAATTTGTTCAGACTTTCTTGTAATAACCGGCATTAATTGGTATTACGTGGATTTATGTGGGACGCGGTGAACAAAAAAAAAAAAAAATTTTAATTTCATTAATTACAAATTCAACAAAATTTTCATTTCTCTTCTCTACTCTTGTGTGAAATTAAATTTTTTTTTTTTTTTAAATTTAAAAAATGGCGCGAAAAAAAATTAAAAATGGCGACGAACAAACTGATTTACTTCATTTAACTTCTTAATTTTAAAACTTATTTTAATTTATATTTAATTTTTTATTTCATTCGTTAAAACAAACACTAATTACACGTTTGCACATATCGTCGACGTGTCATCAGATAAAAAATTTTTATTTTGTAATTATTTCATCGTTATATCATTTAAAAAAAAAAAAAAAGGTTCGAATTAGAGCCTTGCCTTGTTCCCATTATTATTTACGTAAAATACATTTTCGTGTTATTTAATAATAATGATAATAACGATAATAACGATAATGATAATGAATTCATAATTGTCGAGTGCGAATCGTTTTAAACATTTAAAAATTTAAAAATATAATTAATTAACGTTCAAAATTATTAAATATCCATTATCTTAATAGGAAAATATAATGAAAAATTCATTACGATTTTAATTTTCAAGTTTAATTCCACGTCAAAACCGGAAATGATTAATTTACGAAATTTTACATTTATTATCGTTAATCTGAAATTATTAAAAAAAAAAAAAAAAAAAAATTTTAATTGTTTGCGTAACGGTGGTTTCGCGATAGTAGTTTTAATGCCACGTCAATTCATTTTTTGTTGGGGCGAAAGAATTTTTTTTTGTTTCCGTCGTCTGCCGCGAGCGCCACGATTCGTCACGAACCCTTTTAGCGCGTTAAAAATCGTTTGAACCGCAGCAAAATCGTTTTTTTTTTTTTTATTTGATTGTCGCGCGTAAAAAAAATGACTCGACAAAACGAGAAAGGGGGGGGTGCGAGATTACAAAATGTCGGTCAAAACGTTTGCATTTTTTTGCTACTGACACGTTAACCGTTATTAAATATGAATAAAATTAAAAAAATTTTTTTTTTCGTATTGCCTCGTAGGTTTTAAAATATTATAAATTATTTAAATTAATCGAAATCATTATTATTAATAATTTTGTTTAAATTTTTCTTTTTGACTCGAGTTTTTTTGTTTAAATAAATTTAAAAAAAGTGGAAATAACTTAAAATCACACCTTTCTATTTCAAAAATCTAGATAAACGTCATCAATAAATAAAAAATTTAATGCGTCCACAGGCGTTTTTACCCCCTTTTTTTTGTTTTGAGTTTAAACACTCTATGAAATGAATAAAAAAAAGATACCTGAAAGGTATTTGGAGTCAAGTCAAGTAATTAACCCTTTTCAAGGTAAATTAAAGTCTATATAGTCCCGACTTTGTGTGTGTTTGGGAGTGCGCGTGTGTTCTGGCGTATTTTTAACGACACTTACTCAACGATGTCGATTTCAAGGCTCCCCAATTAAATGTTTGCGCAGTCACTCTCTCTCTCTCTCTCTCTCTCTCTCTCTCTTTTTTTCGTTCGAGCGAACCGTATTTCATTTTTTTTTTTTAAGGAAAATTTTATTTAAAAAAAACGATTTATTAAAATAGAACCGATGAAAAAACGTGGCAGGAGAAAAAAAGTAAAAACTTAATCGTAATTCAATTACATTAGGTCGTGATAACATCTACGGTATTTGATTTTACCTGTTTCCCTCATACGTCACAAATTTATTCGTCACGTTGTCAGCAGTGGCACGGGGTCAACATAAATAAATAAAAAAAATTAAATTGTTTTTTTCTTTCCCCCCCCCCGCCCCTCTTCCCATATTATCATTATCATTAATAATTTTACCTTACCAGAATAAAAAACAATTATTTATTGTAATATTGTGACGGTAAAAGTGAAAAAAAAAAAAAAAAAAAATTGAAAATGGCCGTGACTAAGTTGATTTCGAATCCGTTTTTCGAAAACGGATTATCATTATTATTATTATTATTATTATTTTCTTTTTTTGTCGAGTCGATTAAGGGCGGGTGTAGTTTTAAATTAATTTTTTTTTTTTTTTTGTCAAAGGTAGCTAAAAAAACGACGAGGACATTATTTTTTTGGTGTAAATTTAACGATGCCGCCATGACAGTTTTAATAAAAGGCGGTAAAACGCCGCGGTTTAACGAACGCGAATAAAACGCTGAAGGGTGGGTCTAGGGGCGGGGGGTGGAGGAAAGGCAAAATTCATTTAGGAAAAAAAATCATAATAACGTTAACAAAGTAATATGGCGGTTTTAATTTACGACCGGGGGAAAAAAAAAATTCAAAACTCGGCGAAAGTCGCCCGCCGTTCGCTTTTAAAAATTTACGTTAAAAAATAAAAACCCTGACATATTATTTTTTATTCGAGCCAAAAAAAAAAAACAAAAACGGTCCCGACAAAAGTCCTCCAGTATTTTTTTTTATAGACATACAATTCGAAATAATATAAATAATAATAATAATAATAAATAAATAGCGAGAGAAAAAAAAAAAATTTTTTTTTTATACGTGAATATCTGAACGTACCCTCATACAAGCTTTGTTTACTGTCACTTTAATGACCGCGTTTATAAAAACGATTCGACCACACCCAATAATTGCTTACGTCATAACGGGAGCAACAAGACGTTTTTTTTTTTAATTCTCTCGTTCCTGTCGTCGTTCCGTTGATTTTACGTCTGTTTTATTTTACCCGCCATTTTATTAATTTTTGAAATGGATATTCAATATTTACTCCTGGTTTCAATTTTTTCTTTTTTTTTCGTCCGCCATCAATAAATTCATTTAAGTCCGATCTTATCATTATTATTATCATTATCATTATCATCTTCATTATTATTATTATTATAAAAAAAAGAGAAAAAATTCGATGGTGTGTGAAGTACACGTTGGAAAGTTACGTTATTAAGTACATCGGGTCTGGATGTATTGCATCAATTTAAATATTATTAAACTTTTTTTTTTTTCGTAATGAGAGAGGGGAACAAAATAATAATAATAATAATAAAATTTTAGAGAGAAAGTGTCAGAAGAAAGGAAATAATAATAATAATAATTTTTAGATTACGTTTTTCCATAACGATTTTAAAATGATTTTAAAGTGAGTTTTAAATGGAGATTTAAATATAAGAAGAAGTGAAGGGATGCGTTACCGTTAATCGTTTCATTCGTTATTTGTTTAAATTCTAACTCCACGTTTTTTTTTTTTTCGATAGTTTTCCAGCCTGTTTTTTTTGTTTTTGTCATTCATAATTTCACGATTGTTTTGTTTTAACGTGACGTCGATTTTTTTCGTACGAAAGAAGGATCAAATCGTGACGTCAAATAATTTTTATTATTAAAACGTTTGTCGAGTAATTTCGCCATTTTTTTTTTGAAAATTTCTCCACGTTTAATTTTTGTTTGTTTGTTTGTTGTTTGTCGTGATTTCCAGTATGCACACACACACACAAAATTAATTTTTTTTTTTTTTTGGCTCTTTTCGTCGTGTTTAACGGTTTAAATAAATTCGTTAGGATTTCTTTTTTAATTTCTCTTTCACTTCCGTTTCCTTTTTTTTCGTGCAAAGGAAAAGGAAAACAAACAAATTAACAAACAAACAAACAAACAAACAAACAAACATAGTCTTTAATGTAATTTTTAAACGTTGATAATTTCACGTTTTTGCATTCATGTACGCGAAACGGTAACTTTTCATTTTTTTTCGTTTTTTTTTTGTAATTTTAACGAGAGCAAAAATTAGTTTTTGCTAAAAATAATATTAGAACGGTGTTTGCGGTCGTTAAATGCATCATCTTCTTCGAAAGTTAAAATAATATTTTAATTATGTTTTGACCCGAGTCGTAACAAAAAAAAATTTATTTATGTAAAAAAAAATTATTTTAACCAACAACGCCTGTTTGTTTGTTTGTCTATTAATGATATATTTTTTTTGTTTGTTTGTTTGTTTGTTGCTTGTCGTTTAAATGCCATTTGAAAAAAAAAAATTAAAATGATTGATTATGGAAAAAAAACGTAAAATTCAAATTTGTCTTAACTGAGACAAAATCATTTATTTACTCTTTTTGACAAGCATAACAACCGTTTGTATTAATTTTCAAAAATTTTTATTTCCACGACGGAAATTTTATTATTATTATTATTATTATTATTATCATTTTCAGGTGCGAAAGTTTCATTTCTCTTTTTCTTCTTCTTTTTAAAATTTTTTTTTAATGGCGAAAACGTCATTTAAATAAATTAATAATAATTTTTAGATTGTTTTCTTTTATCGACACGCAAAATAATTCACTTCCGGTTGTGAATAAAAAAAAAATTTTTTTTCCAATGTCGAAAAATTATTACTATTATTATTATTATCCCGTGAGAATTTTTTTTTTTTAGACTCGGTCGTATTTTTTTTTCTTTATCTTCTGCTTTTTGTTCTTCTCCTCCGAAAATAATAATAATAATAATAGTGAAAACGATTTCGGCTTTTAAAAAAAGGCGGGAAAAAAATGTTTTCTCACGCAAATCAAAAAGAAATTTTTGAAATGGTGAAAATACATCAAATATTTTTTATTTATTTCGCCGCCGAATGTTATCACACCGTTGTTATCATTGTTACCAACATAACAAAGGACAATCATTTTTTTCCGGTCATTGAGAAATGCGATACGAATTTCAAAATGGCGTTTTTTTCGGCTCGTTCGTAAAAAAAAAATTTTTATTTTTTATTTATTTTTAAGTTTCACGGGCGTTCTCGTGCCACGTTTTTTTTTCTATCTCTCACCCATTTTTTTCGCACATAATTAACTGATCGTTTTATCAATATCGTTCGATAAAATCGATTTAAAAAAAAAATTTTTTTTTTTCCTTTTACGTGTTAAAGTAAAATTATTCGTATCGGTCTATAAAAAAATGTAGATATTAAGCAACAAACGAATAAATTTAACAACCAGCACTACCACCACCACCACCATCAAAACAAAACCCTGCGTTTTATTATTATTATTATTAATATTGGAAAGCCAATTTTAAATAAAAACGTAAAACTGGCACGTTTGAAAAAAAAAAAAAATGAACTCAAGGCTGAAAAAGTAAATTTCTGAAATATATAAAATAATAATTATTCCAACAACACGTTTGTCGTTTGTACCTGCGTACCTACCTACCTACCTACCTACCACGTCACTGATTAAATCTCAAATCGATAACGCTTATCACATTATTTTATTTTATCAATCTTCGGGAATAATGTTGATTATTATTATTATTATTATTATTATTTATATGGAAATCATTATCTGTTTATGGTGAGAAATTCGCGTGGTCATAATCTCCACCCCCACCCTCTTACCCCTCTTTAAAATAATCGGTTTAAACGATATCGACGTGGATGTAGAATGATAATATGAGTCACGCGTGCGTTACAATTTCATATTTGATGATGATAAAATTTCCTTTTGTCAAGACGACAACTTAACAAAAAAAAAAAATTTAACGATATTGAAAATTTGCGTTTTATTTTTTTTTTTAAATCGATCGGGTAAAACGAAAAGAAATAATAATAATGATAATATCGTGGTAGCAAGTGTTAAAATCGCCTTTAGGTCAACCTTGTCTTTTTATTAGAAACGGTCACTTTTTTTCTCTCTCTCTCTCTCTCTCTCTCTCTCTCTCTCTCTCTCTCTCTCATTACGATAGGAAAATAATAAAAAAAAAGTCCTTGTAAAAAGTCATTAAAAAAAAAAAACCCTATCTATCTATTTATCTCCCCAGTTTAGTAACTTTTTTTTCGAAAAAATCAGGTTCGTTACCTTTAACAGGTATTATTATTATTAATAATAAATAAATAAATATTACTAACGTAGTAAAAAAAAAAAAAAAAAATAGAATTCTAATTTATTTATTGTCAAATCACGAACAAAACGTAAAAATTTTATTTATATCGACTTTACTGCGGTCGTTTGATTTACTTTTACCGGAAGTTAATTATTTATTTATTTATCTATTTATTTATTAAAAATAAAAATTCAGTGTCGTTAATAATAATAAATAACTTCCTTGCATTTTTTTTTTTAAAAAACTTTGCGCCCTAAAAAAAAAAAAAAATGAATCTGGGATAATCGAATCAAAAATTTTTTCGTTTAATTAACGTTTATTTATTTTTTATTGTTTTCTTTTTATCCCCCCCCCCTCTTTCCCCTTCCTCCTCTCCCCCTAAATCCTCAAAACGAAAAAATCGTCGTCTGCTTTTTTTTTTTTTTTTAAATTAAAACCGTTGAAATTTCTATTGTCGGGTTACAATCGTAAACATTTTGAAAAAATTCGAATTTTTAAATCTTCTCTCACTTTCCCGCCTTTTTTTTTTTTTTTTTTAATCGTTGGTATCACTGTCGATGTTTTGCTAAAAAAAAATTCAAAACCGTTCGCGAAAGTTTTTTTTTTGTTTCTCGCCACATCATTAACGGTTTTAATAATTCTAATGATTTACTACTACTGTAAATTTAAATACGGTCATAGAGTAAGAAAATTTAAAAAAAAAATTTTTTTGTTACTCTATGAAAAAAAGGTTAACGTTAATCTTTATTATTTTATTTTTTCACTTACCTCGTTCTTATTTTGAGCAAATCCGTATTGAAACAAGAAGAGAAATAAAATAATGGCGGCAGCAGTAAAAGTAATTTTTTTACCCGCCATTTTTAATCATTTTTTTTTCTTTTTATTATTATTATTACTTATTTATTTTTTTTTAGTATTATTATTATTTCGTAAGAAATAAAACGTTCATAAACATTTTACGCGTATTTTTATATATATAATTTGCCGCGAATGGCAAAAAAAAAAAAAAGGCGAAGTCACGCGTAATCAACTTTTTTTTTTTTTTTTTTGTTGTTTTTTGGATTTTTCGATTTTACATATCCTTAATTCGTTCCTGAAAATTATAAATAAAAATTTATTTCATTTCACTACTCGTTTGTTATTATTTACGGATTCACCCGTTTTTTGAGGAAAATCGGGGGCAAAAAAATCAGGTCACCGCCATGTTTGTTTTTCGTTTCGTGATTTATATCCCGTATGTTTTTTTATTCTATGGAATTTTAAAATTACGTCACGCACTCTGGGTAAATAAAAAAAATTAAATATTTTTTTGCGTTCGGGGGTATCCGTTCGTTCGGATATTTTCGAGAAAAAAAATTCGTTACTATCAAAGGTGGGCGAGTAGGTCACGTTTTTTTTTTTTTTTTTTTTTTTTTTTTTGAATTTTTAAATTTAACGGTCGAAATTTTCGAATGAAAAAATTTTCCCCGGGAAAAACAAAATAATAATAATTATTATTATTATTATTTCATTGTCTGGTTTTAAATCATTTTTTTATTGTTTGCCTAATTTTTTCACACCGTTATTATTGATTTATTGATTTATTGATTTTTTTTTTTCATCATCGCGGTCGATCGGGATTTTTTTATGATGATAATAATGATAATATAATGAGGTTAATAATTGATTTACGGTGTAAAATTATTTTCGAAGTGAGAAATAAAGAAGTAGAGAGGTAGAAAGGGGTTGAGAGAGATATAGAAAGGTAAAGAGTGATACAGAGAGGGGTAGAAAGAGATACGGAGAGGTAGAGGGATAGAGAGAAATACAGAAAGGTAGAGAGAGATACAGAGAGGTAGAGAGAGGGGTAGAGAGGTGTAAAGAGAGATACAGAAAGGTAGAGAGAGAGATACAGAGAGGTAAAGAGAGATACAGAGAGATTCAGAGAGGTAGAGAGAGGGAAGGAGAGAGAGAGAAAAAAAGAGAAAGAGAGAGAGAAAGAGTAAGAGAGAGGATTAGAGAGAAAGAGAAAGAGAGAGAGAGAGAGAAAGAGAGGAAAATTAGAAATTTATTGATTAGATTATCGTGGCAATAAATAAATGAAGTCTAATAATTTATGCTCGCCATGTTTTTTTTTTTTTTTTTAAATCAGATTAATTAAATGTCTTTTAAAAAAAAAAGGTATTAAAAATCAATAAAAGTTGTTTTTTTTCTCTCTCTCTCTCTTTAATATAAAATAAAAAGACTGTTTTTTTTCGAATTTAAAAAAATTAGAAAGTAAATAAGAAAAAAAAATAAACATAAAAAAAAAGTAAAAGAAAAAATTTTCCATTTAAACGTATTAAATTTTGTTTTTTAAAAATTCTAAAATTAAAGGAAAAAATATAGAAAATGTAATTAATTTGATTTTTTCGTCAAGTTTGTTTAAATTTAAATTTCTTGTTTAAAACATTTAAAAGACTTGAAATGCCAAATTTTTTATTAAAAAAAAATCATTTCAAATTTTTCCATTAATAAAACTTTCTACTCGTATTATTATTACGATCATTACATAATTTATCCGTTTGTTTAAAATTTTATTTTATTTATTAATAAACGTCATCAATATTAATCGTTTTAACTTTTACCACTCATAATAATAATAATAATAAGAATTTAACAACGTGGAAAAATCGATTGAGAAAAACAAACAAAAAAATTACGTAATTTAAAAAAATTTTTTTTTTTTTTGTAAATTAATCGATTTTAAATATTTTTCACTCGTTGGATTTGGATTGAAACGAAACCGGAAATGATATCGCATTTCCTTCCTATTATAAAAACAAACGCGAGGGGGGAAAAATATTATTAATTTCCGTTCGGTTTATAAATTTTATCGATGCTTTTTGGAAATTTTTATTTTAAAACCCCCCCCCCCCGCCTTAGGCGAAGGCGTTTGTCGTTGCAGTTTGTTGCAAGTTATGGTTGTTGTTGTTTACACCTGTTTTTTTTTTTTTTGTAAATTTATTTCGTCGTCGATCTGTAAATTTTATAATATTTCGATATAATTTCTCCCGTTTAATTTAATATATATGGAAATTTTCACCGGTGGTTAATAAAAAAAAAATGGCGGAAATGTCGTAACATTTAATAACTGAATATAATAATTTACACGAGGAGTCGTCGTCATTGAATTTAAATTTGACGACGACAACGACATCGTTTTCAAACTTTGTGAAAAAAATTTTTAAATAATAATAATAATAATAATAATGATAATAATGATAATAATAATGATGATAATAAAATAAAAGAAAAAATTAATCGTTTATGTAGCTCAAGGATTTAATAAAAAAAAATAAAAAAATTTATTTATTTATTGTTAACGAGTTAATTTTCAATATGTTTTTTTTTTTTAGCCTCGATTATTATTATTATTATTTTCATCGTGTCCCCCTCTTCCTAATCATTAAAAATCGTACATTTTAATGAAAATATTATTATTATTATTTTCAATCAATATAATAAAAAAAAAAAAAAAAGTTAAATAATTTAAAAATTACGAGGTTTACGAGGTTGCAACCGGTTGCAACAAGTCGATTTTTTTTTTTTTTTTTAATAATAAAACAAAAAAGAAAAATCGATTAAAATTAATTGGTATTGTTGTTATTATTATCATTATTATTAAAAAATTTTTTAGTTCATTGATTGATTAATCCAATTATGAAAAAATAATAATGACCATAAGAGAATGATAAAGAAAATGGCGTACGTTTCGCGCGCGCTATCTGGTTTTCAAAAATTGAAATTCCTTTAACGTTCGAATCATTCGTTTTTGAATTTCCCGCGTTTAAATTCTCTATGACAAAATGTTACAGGTGGGAAATGGGATGAGTGATTGTTTTAATTATTTTATTAAATAGAATAAACGAGAGTTAAAAAACTTTCGAGATTGGCGGAAATAATTTAATATCTTTTCGACGTTAAATAAATAAACGATTTGACTTTTATTTAAAAATACGAGAATGTCGTTTGTTAATAACAATAAAAATAATAATAATAATAAATTATTTAATTCTTTATGGGTTAATTATCTTGTTATTATCTAACAATCTAAAAAAAAAGTGGTAGTAGAAAAAGAAGAAGAAGAAATTTGAATTTTGTCGTTTTTTTCTAAAATTTTCATAGAGTATAATTTTAATTTTTTTTTTTTTTGTTTTTTAGCTCTATGAGAAAAAATTAAAAGAGGTTCTGCTGAATGCTGAAAATGTGCAACGTAACGAACCTAACTTTCGTAAGCAAAGTAAGTAATAATAATAATAATAATAGTAATAATAATAATCGTCACCGTCTGCTTGTAAGTGATTTAATATTTTTATTACTTTTTAAAATTAATAATTATTTTTATTTTTTAAACACGGATTTTACGTCACACTGTAAAAAAAAAGCAAACGATGATAATAATAATAATAATATATAAAATATAATAATGATATGACAATAATAATAATAATAATAATAATAAATAATCACTTTCTAACCGAATAATAATTATTAAATATTCACATATCGTGAAATTATGCGCCAATTTTTTTTTAAAATAAAAAATCGAGTTTTATTATTTATAAATTAAGTAATAATTATCATTATCATTATCATTATTATTATTATTATTAACTCGATCACTTTTACATACACCTTTATCAAACACCTTTCTCAATATTTTTTTTCTTTTTCCGAGTTTTAATTAAAATTCATCACAACTCGAATTACTTTCCCATCGATACATTTAAATTTAAATTTCGAGATTTTATCATTATTATTATTATCATTATTATTATTATTATTAATATCGTCGTCCTCGTCTCGTCGTTTACTAAAAACCTTGTCAAACGTAACAAGTATATTATAATGTTTTTTTTTTTTTTTTTTTTTATCAAAACTAGTTTGTTCCGTTATATATTTATTACGTGTGACATTTTATATTTAGGTTATTATTATTATTATCATCATTATTATTATTATTAATTTAACGAGAGTATAATGAGTCGATCGTGGGAGGATTTTACTTTTTTCGGGACTAACAAAACGATCCAGGTATTCAATTATCGGTTTGAAAAAAATAATAATAATAATAACAAACGACAATAAGGATTTAATATTGTTACGTAATAACGAAACGTTTGTTGTTTGATCGTTGTTTGTTGTTGTTTGTTGTTGTTATGTGAAATTTTTGTCGATATCGACTTCCCGTTTGTATCGATATGAGGAAACGAAAAAGAAAAAAAAAGGCAACGTTTTGTAAAAATTCTTAAAAAGAAAAGAAAAAAAAATTAATCAATTTAAAAACCGGTATAAATGTCAACGTGAGGAGAACATTAAAAATTAATTTGATTAAATTGTTATTATTATCATTATTATTTCGGGTTGTTCGCCTTTTGGTTGTTGTTTGTGTCAAGGAATCGGATAAATTTTCTACGGATTTAAAACGGATGGGAAATTACAGCGAAAAAAAGAAAAATTATCAAAAATGCATTTTTCCGTATCAAGGTTTAAGTATTAAAATAAATGATAGAAAAATATAATAATAATTTTTTTTATCGTGGAACTAGAATCGACGACGCTCTGCGGATTATTTTACTCTCGTTTTCACTAACGGAATCGATTTTTATTTTATGCCCGAAGAAAATAAAAAAAAAATTACTTTTTCCATATCGGACCGGTTTGCTGAAAATGTGCGCGCGCGCAAAAAAAAAAAATTTTTATTTATTTATTAATTAATCGAAAGTTGCGACGAATGCACACAACGGGAATTATTATTATTATTATTTTAAAAAAAAAAAAATTTTTCACGAAAACTAAAGACACGACAGGGGTGGAGTCAAGGCGAGAAAGGAGTCGGTTGGAAAACGCGTTCGGATTTCCGGTTCGTTTCAAAAAGAAAAAAAATCGAGAGAAAAAAAATTTTTTTTTTACTTTATGAAATTTAAATTTTTTTTTTCTTTTTACTCTATGAAATTAAATTTTTTTTGTTAAGGAGGTCGCGTTATCATCATTAACGGGTGCCTAATTTTATTTTTCACATTCCTAATTTGAAAAAAATTTTTATTTATTTTTTTTTTTACTCTATGAAATTAAATTTTTTTTCTTTTACTCTATGAAATTAATTTTTTTTTTGTTGAGGATGCCGCGTTTACGTCGGTCATTTTACGAGGGGGTCTAATTTTATTTTTCATATTCCTTATATATTTCGAAAAAAATTTTTTTTCTTTTTTTTTACTCTATGAAATTTAAATTTTTTTTCTTTTACTCTATGAAATTTAAATTTTTTTTCTTTTACTCTATGTAATTAAATTTTTTTTTTTTTGTTAAGAAGGCCGCGTTATCATGTCTAATTTTATTTTTCACATTCCTAATTCGAAAAAAATTTTTTAATTTTTTTTTTAATAATTATTTAAATACTTACGCCATTTTTTTTTTTTTTTTTACAAAAATTTTTTCAACTCGAAATTATTAACTCGTTTATTATTATTATTATTATTTTATCACGTATATAAATTTTTAAGGGTTAAACGGTTAATATTGAATTTTTATTATATATATTTTTTTAAAAAATTATTATTATTAATAGTTACGCAAAAAATAAAAAAAAGAAAAAAAAACAACTTTTACCACACATTGTAAATTTACAAAGAGAGAGAAAAAAAGTGAGAGAGAGAGAAAAGGTTTCATAACTTGGAAAAAGTTTTTAGAAATATAAAAAAAAAAATTACGTGCGTTTTTGTATAATCGAAACGCGTAATTTCGATTTTTTTTCGATTTAAATTTAAATTTTGATTTAAATAAACGTGGCACGTGCGAAAAAGTTGAATAGTACGACGACTCGCAAAAAATAAAAAAAATAAAGTGCGTGAGTGCGTGAGTTAGTATCACAAGAAAAACACGGCGGTGATTTTGTATTTTTCCCCCCAGGTTTTCGTCCCCCCAAAAAAAAAATTTAAAAAATTTTTAAAAACTTTTAATCGCACAAAAATTTTTTTACGAATTTTACCGAATTTTTTTTTTTTTTTTTTTAAACACTGCGTTTTTCACCACATTTACACGTTTCCGTTACAAACAAACGAACAAACGAACAAACAAGAAAAAAGTGAAAAAAAAAAAAAAAAAGTTTACAATCGACCAGAATGTACCGCCGACGAATACCTACGGTGAACGGGTACCACAAGAGAGATAGATAACGCGGAGAGTACTTGAATTTCACTTTGGTCCCCTCCACAATCGACAAATATTAATAATAATAATGATAATGATGATAATAATGTCGTTTACGACGGTTTTTCTTTAATTTTTTTTTTAAATATTATCCTTGTTTCCTTCCTCCCCCTCCCCTCCTTTCCTCCCTTCCTTCCTTCCTTCTCCTCATGAATTTTTTTGAATTTCCCGCCGCTGACGCTGCTGCCACGGATAACGTTCGAGTTATTATTATTATTATTTACAATAATTAATGACCGTTTGGATAATTCGTAAATGTCAGTTACGGTGACGTCATTTAAATTTTGTTCAATAAACAATTAAATCGGGGGAGAATCTCGGGGGGGGGGTGGTACTTACACGACAGTACGACAGAATTTCTAGAACATTCTTGTAAATGCTAAGAATTAAAGAGAAATTAATCATTATTTAACGATTAAGTTTGTTGAACTCGTTTTTTTTTAGAAAGTACAGCAGTTTTTTTTTTGCCGCAAAAAGTACTGAAAAAGTTTACAAAGGAGGAAGGCCGTGATTTTGAAATAATAATAATTATTCTATTGACACGTCTATTTACTTTTTAAAAACGATTCTCGGCCGATTAAAAAAAAAAATTTTTCTTTTATTTTTTTGGCGGTTAAAAAATCTCCGCAAAATTCATTAAATTTGACTGTCGGACGAGAATTTCCGGGGGGAAGGGGGGAAAGGGGAGAATGGGGAGAATGCGAATTAAGGAAGCCGCAAGGTAATAAAATTAACGGCGAGTGAAAATAAATTATCGGTGTAAACGTATGGTGAACTGTTGAAAAAAAAAAAAAAAAAAAAATTAATAATGGTCATAACTATTTTAATTTTTCTATCTCTCTATCTCTCTCTCTCGTGCACTTCGAATCTTTCGAAAAAAAATGTCGGACGACGTATGATGGTCAGGTTTTTAAGGGGGACTAATTATTATTATTTTTTTTTTGAAGGTATAACGTCACGAAACGTTCGATAATTGTAAATAATTTTATAGGGAGACGACGATTGACATCAATGTACGCTTGTCAAAATATATAATTTTTTTTTTTTTTTTTTTTTTTTACTCTCTTGTCTAATTAGTTTCATATTAATGTTTGAATTGTGTAATTCAATCTCTCTCTCTCTCTCTCTCTCTCTCTCTCTCTCGCTCTCTCTCTGTGTGTATTTGTGCGTGCGAGTGTGTGTGTGTCTGGCCTTTCCCCCCCTGGGGGGGTATCTCTTTCTCCCCCCCCCCCCCTCTCCCCCCCTGGGGGTATGACTCTCTGCCTCTCTCTGTGTGTATGACTTTCTGCCTCTCACTGTGTGTGTGCGTGTGTGCCTCTATCTCTCTTTTTCTGTATTTTCGTCTCTCTCTCTTTCTCTCCTCTTTCTTTTTCTCTGTTTGTGCACCTCTCTTTTTTTTTCTCTGTCTGCATCTCTCTCTCTCTCTCTTTCTCTCTCTTTCTCTGTTTGCATCTCTCTCTCTGTCTTTTTGCCTGTGTATCTCTCTCTCTTTGTCTTTTTTTCTTTCTCCCTCTTATTCTCACAAACAAACCCATGTACTCGTACCTTACAATATTTATTCCCAACAATCAAAGAATTTAAATATTCACTTCATTTTTTAAATTATTATCATTATCATTATTATTATTATTATTATTATCAATTTTTTTTATTAAAAAATTACAAATGTCGAAAAGAAAGGGTTAAAATCTTAGAGAGAAAGCTGTCGAAATTAAAAGAACGTTTATTGAATTGACAATTGGATTGAATCGGATCGGACAAAGATAAACATGAATGAAAAGATGAAAAAGAAGAAGAAAATTAATAGGATGACGAAAAAGAGAAAATGATGATAATGATGATGATGATGCCACGTTAAACGAATCGTTTGAAAAAAAATTTTCTTTTCAAGTTTTGATGGGTTGACATTATCGAAAATCATTTCAAATTAATAGAATAAAAAGAAAAAGGAAAAGAAAAAAAATTTTCATACCCTTTATAATATAAAAGATGATTGCAAAAAAAAAAGAATGAAAGTCTCAAGAGAGAGAGAGACAGAGAAAGAGAGAGAGAGAGAGATAATAATGGTACAGAAAACGGTCAAAATCGTAAACAAACAATAACAACAACAACCATCCAATTATTATCATTATTCGTACGAACGTGCGAGTAAAAATGCGTAAAATTAAAAAACCTCCGAACGATTTTCACTTCCTCTATTTACTTAAAATTATTATCATTATTATTATCATCATCATTATCATTTGCAAACCGTTAAATGCGACAATGACGTCATAACAAACGAACAATCCGGTTGTTGTTGTTGTTCACAAATACAAAAAGTAAAAAAAAAAAATTTACAAATAAAGCACAAGTAATTTTAAATTTTTTTTTGTCCCTTTTCGGTTAGGAGGGGGGGGGTACGTAAAACAGAGGGGGAGGGACAAAGGTCAAAGGTTACGAATCAAATAAATTTTTTTTTTTTTTAACGGAACGTGTCGTTCGTTCCATAAATTTTTTCTTTCCCAAATCGAAATCGTATCACCGAAACGAAATTTTTTTTTTTTATACTCCCCTTTTTTTTTTTTAACGTGACTCTAACAAAGTCTAAAACCACGTCTTGTCGTGTCAAAATAAAAAAAAACGTTTAAAACCTTTTTTTTTTATTTCTGTCTCAAAAACGAAAGACAACCGACCGCCTTTTCGTCAAACGAGTCATTTTTTAATAAGAAAAAAAAATGAAAGTTTATTGTCTGATTATTATTATTATTACGGTCAAGAGAAACATTAATAATAATAATAATTTGTTAAGTACATGAAAATGTTTCATTAAATTTAATTAATAATTTCTACGTAATGGATTATTAATAATAATAATAATAATAATAATGTTGATGACGAAAGATTTACATAAAAATCAAAGGGGAAAAATTTATTATTATTATTATTATTTTTGTATAGTCGTCGCGCATCTGGTTTAACCCGAAAATTATAAATAAAAAAATTCGTGACTTACCGTATTCGAAACGTGATTTAATAATAATAATAATAATAATAATAATAATAATAATAATAATAACGGTGATAATAATGATAAGAAAGAAAAAAAAAGATCAAAAGTGACACTGCCGGGAATTTTAATGACCTTTTTGCTGAGGTTATATTTGCAATAATTCATATTTTTTTATGAGTATCTGATTGAAAAGTTAATGCTATGCTGGAAGAGAAAAGAAAGAGAGAGAGAGAAAGAAACAAGGAAAAGAAAGAGAGAGAGGGGGGATAGGGGAAGGTGGGAGGATAAAAGTTGAAGAAGAAAATTTTTCCTTGAAATTTAGGTGGTGTCAAAAATTTTTTTAAAAAAAACCTGGCAGCCTTTTTCGATTTTTTTTTTATTTTTCGATAAATTACGAATGAGTTCACACACGTTCTGGAACGTTCTGGAAAAATTTAATAATAATAATAATTATAATTATAATGATAATTATAGGAAGCAAATTGTAAAAACGATGTTGATTTTTTTAAGCGAAAAAAAATTTGTTTTTAATTATAAATTAATTGATTTTATGATGACGTCATTAAAATGACGACGACAGCGACGACGACTACAACAACACAATACAAAAAAAAAGGGGGGGGCAAAGGTACGATATTAAATAAATTTAATTTTCTCTCTCTATATATATATAATTACGACGAAAGGGACGTAAGGGTCGTCGTTTTTTTTTATCAATTGAATTTTTTTTTTTTTTTTTTAAAGTCACTCATTAAAATTTTACGAAGGTTACAATCACGTAATAAATCATTATTATTATTATTATTAAGTTTCGGACAATAAAAGAAAGAAAACAATTCGTAACAATCAATAACAATTTTAATTTTATTCGGGTCAATAACTAGTCTCCGAACGATTGTTAAAAAAAAATGTACCCTTTAAAATGCAATTGTTTGTTTTCTGTTTTGTCGCTTTTATGCAATCGTTTGTAAGTACACCCACAAACACACGCATAGAGACAGACAGAGAGAGAGAGAGAGAGAAAAAGATTCACACACACACAGAAAGAGAGATAGAGACACAGACACAAATTCGCAAACAGACACACGCACAGAGGGCAGAAATACAAAGACACACAGGCACACAAACAATATAATAGAGAGAGAGAGAAAGAGAGAAAAAGAGAAAGATACACACACACACAAGCAGAAATAGAGAGTTAGAGAAGGACACAGACACACAAACACACAAACAGAGAGGGCTGAAATAGAGAGAGAGAGACACAGGTGCACAAACACACACACAAAGGGAAAAATAGAGAGAGACAGAGAGAAAGATTCACACACACACACACAAAGGCAGAAATAGAGAGAGAAAGATACAGATACACAAACATTATAATGGAGAGAAACAGAGAGAGAGAGAGAGAGAGAGAGACGCAGGTACACAAGCATTGTAAAGGAGAGAAATAGAGAGAGAGAGAGAGAGACAGGTACACACTCAAATATTATTTATTAAATTTTACTCGATTTAAACTGATTCGGAAATTTTTTTTATTTTTTTTTTAATAACAAAAAAACCATAGAATAAAAAATGTCGAATTGTCGCGTAACGTAAAATTAAATTTCGAATGAAAAAAAAATTTTTTTATTAATTATTTATTATTGTTAATAATTTATTTTTAATGACATTGACGAAAAAAACAGTTTAACATTATTTATTTATTTATTAAACTATTTATTAAAATAAGTAAGGAATATAAAATTAAATAAATTCACACGAATTAAAAATATAGACGTAATATTTAACAAAAAAATATTTTTTTCGACCGCAATCGAACGTGACCGTATCGATATTTCTTACTCTATGAATTTTTTAAATATTTTAAACGTAATACTAGTTTTATCACGGTTATAATTATTTTCCTTATTATTATTATTAATATTACCCTCGTCGTCGTTGTTATTATCATTATTATTATCGGGTTTGCAACGCACGAAGTGTGAAAAAAAAAAAAAAAAGAAAAACTTTATATTTATGCGACAATTGTTTTCCAGCGCGTGTTTAATTGGAGCATTGATTTAACCGTCAATTTTTTTTTTTTGATAAAATTAGGTCAGTTTTGTTTTTGCGGTAAAAAAAAAAAAAAAAAAATCGAACGAATGCGGTCCGTTAAAAAATTTATTATTATTATTATTATTATTATGATCGACATTATTTTTCAAAAGTTTTCTTTTCGAACTTCTTAGAAGTTTTTCCGAGTATGTAGGGGTAAAACGAAAAAAAAACAAAAAAATTAAACAAACAATTCGTTATTATTATTATCATCATCATCATCGATATTATTACACTCTGATAACTTTCACGCGGTAAATAATTACTCGTTTCGATACGTAATAATAAATTATTATAATTGTTTTGACATATATATATATATATTATTACAATTTTTTCTTGACGATCGAATATCGCGTAATAATAATAATGTTAAGCGTTACGCGCGATCGACATCTTTAAATTTTTTTTTGGGTTTTTTATCTCTATGACTTTCGTACACGTTCGTAAAAAAAAAAAGCGCAAAAGCGCGCGTAAAAAAAACAACAAAGTTCGTCCGTTACGTTTTTTTGTGTGTGTAAAAGAAAAATCCGATATTTTCGTTTTTCCACGAAACATTCAAACGTAATTATCATTATTATTATTATTAGTATTAGTATTATTATTATTATTAATATTTTCGGTCGAACGAATACATTTTTTTCTCACCGGATGATTTTTAAAAAAAAAAAATTTCTCGTCGTGAAAACGAGTTCATTATGTCAAATCGATGTATATTTACGTAACATATGAAATACTTGAAAGGACAGGGCGTTCACAAGCAAAAGAGAGAAAAAAAAAAAAAAAAAAAACGATTCTAACGTTACAACTTTAAGATCGATAGTATTTTATATAATTAAATTAAATATTCAAGGTTTTTTTTATTTTAGTACAAATTATAACGTTTAATTTATTTTTATATATATATATATATATAAATTGAGTTGAAGTCATAATAATTAATTATCTCACGTTTTTTTTAGCCTCTGGGATAAATAAATTTCTTTCCCCCTTATTTTTCTACTCGAAAACACACATTTAACAAAATGGCTTCCTTTTTTTTTTGTTTCAATAATTTAACAATGTTTAATTTAATTAAATGTTTTCTGTTTGTATTGATATAATATTTAAGATGGATGTCATTTGTAAGATGATGACATATTGTTGTTAAAAATGAATTTTATAGAGATTGGAGAACGCTCCTGTTTCTGTATTTATTAAGCCATTCCGCTAACATTTCTTCTCCAGATTTTTCCTTTCTGAAGTAATAATAATCTTTTGGTGGTTTCCCTTCTTCCAATGTCAAAAAATAATGAGAATATCTGTATCTTATGACAGACATTCTACCTCTTGCATGCCTTTTTAAACCTAAAATGGTAAATCATGATTAATTATTGAAATTTTAACGATGCAAATTATTATGTTCGATTACAATGTTTTAGAAAAATTAATATTGTTGATACCTTTTATTATTAAGCCCCTTCCTACGAAACTTTCAGATACCCATAAATTACTTTTAAATTCTACATTATGCTCTTTGACTGCAAGAGATTGAGCTTCTAAAATTGCTTGTTGAACTATTACTGCACCTTTTTTATTTATGAATTGTAATTGTTTTACAGCTTCGTCAACTGTCATTCCTCTGACCAAGCATGCAATGTACCATAATTTTTTAGGTGAATATTTAACATTTTCTTTACAATGGCAAATGTACTGAAAATTATAAATAACAATTAGTCTGTGTTTACACTTAAAAAGTATTGTTAATAAATTCCTTTATTGTATCACAAAACATTTTAGTAGGCTTACTATATTATTTGAATTATGAAAATTTAATAATAAAAGTAACTACTTTACCGCTGGTCTCGGTGGTTCGCCTGGCTCTTGCGGAGGATAAATTTTTTCGTTAAGTTCAAGCCATTTTAATGAATTAGCAGAACTTGTATGAAAGAAAGTGCCAGAGGTGAAAACGTTCGGTTTTAAAAAACGACATAAATTATTAATTAACGATTTTCCCAACATGTTTTGAAAATTAATTCATAATAAAGTATACAGCAGATTACAATGAAAGCAATGCCTCCAAGATGTAATCAAGATTATAAATAACGTAGATTTTGAGTTAGGATAATTATTTTAAAAAAAAAAAAAATAGCGGGAATATAATAATTTGCAATTTCTTATTGAGAAATATAAATTTTGCTTTATTGAATTCAACTTTTTGTGCAAATATTCCATTTTGATTTAATTTGGGGAAAGAAAAAAAATAATTACGGAGGCTTTGTTTTTAGATTGTGTAATTCCGACATTTTTGTATTTTGTAAGGACGCTAACTGGAGAAAACTATTTATAATATTGAACGTGAGTAAAACTGTGATTATATTTATCGTGATTTAACTTTGCCAAAACTTTATTTCTTCATTAATTATTTTTTTTCCCAGGCCAAGTTGATTATAGTGACATAAAAATTGTCAATCCGTTAGAAGTTCCTTTACCGGATATTTAAACCGCGTTATTTTTGTTGGATTTTTTTATGACCAATGAAACTGGCCCACCCTAGCTTTAACGTAGTTATAGGTTTGTTGCAAATAATATATATGTAGTTGTCATCGTAACATCGAATCAAGTAGTTCGCGTAAAAATTTGAAATCAGGTCAAATTGAACCTTTCTGTTTTGCCTACTAACAAACAATAATAATAATAATAAATTACTTAATCGAGTGGTTCTTATTTCATTTTTTTTTTTTTTTTTTCTTAGAAAACAATAACGTAAGAAATTTTTTTTTTTTTTTTTGTAAACAAAAAAATCTTTTTTAGATTGCTTAATGACAAGAAAGAGGAGAAGAAAAAGATAAATACTAATCCTGCATACAGTTTAATACAGGAAAGTATTATTGTTCATCATGGCTTGGAGATTCAAGGCTTCTAAGTATAAAAATGCAGTTCCAGTTGTTCCAAAACCGGAAAGTTGTGTCAGGGATCTCACGATTGGTTCTTATCAAACCTATGGTCACAATATCGCAGCAAGCGCAGCATTTATGGCATTGAATGTTGGACAAAATGGTAGTAATTTGGCAGTACTGCAGATAGATGATTGCGGAAGGAAAGGAAAAGATATGGCACTACTTCATGCTCATTCTGATACCGTCACCGATATGAACTTTAGTCCATTTCATGACGGTTTGCTCGCTACAGGCTCTCAAGATTGCTTAGTAATTTTTTTAAAAAATTTAATTAAGTAATGTATTATTCTCCATTGACCATTTGGTAAAAATAATATTTTTTTTTTAAATTTCAGGTCAAGGTATGGCATATACCAGCTAATGGTTTGAAAGTTAGTATGACCGATCCGGAATGCGTACTATATTCTAAAACTCAAAGACGAGTAGAAACGGTTTTATTTCATCCGACTGCTGATTGCCTTTTGTCCACCAGTTCATTTACAGTTTTAAATTTATGGGACATTACATCTCAACAAACTGTTTATAGTGAGTAATTTTTCAATTAAAATTAATGAAATTATAATAGAAATGAGTTTGAATGTGGTGAATGATGATCATCTTGAACCTTGCACTCTATCGATCAAGGTTTATCTAAAAAAATTTAATTAATTTTTTTTTTTCTTTTTAATTAAAGGTAATGCTGATGACCATTCTGAAGTAATCCAATGTGTTAATTGGAAAAGTACAGGAGACCTTGTAGCGACAACTTGCAAAGACAAACAACTTAGAGTATTAGATTGTAGACAAAATAAAGCTGTGATTCATGAATTATCTAGTCATCAGGGAATTAAAGATTCTAGGGTTGTGTGGCTTAATGATGGTAATCGTTTGTTGACAACCGGTTTTAACGCGGTAAAGGAATTTTTTTTTATATATTTCGTACCTAGAAATATTTTTACATGGATTTGTATAAACGTTGAAATTTTTACGTACAGGCTCGCCAGAGAGAAGTTTGTATAAGAGATATCCGTAAACCGAACGAAATAGAAAAAAGTTTGGAGTTGGACTGTTCGACCGGGTGAGAATAACTTCCTTTTTTTCATCCCCTACGTTTTATCAAACCGATTAGTAACCATCCGTTTACTTTTTCAGCATTCTCCTTCCGTTGTACGACCCGGATACAAGTATGCTTTTTTTGGCCGGAAAAGGAGATACGTCCATAATTTACATGGAAGTGACCAATCGCGATCCATATTTGATCGAAGGTTTGAAACACAACGGTGAACAAACGAAAGGAGCATGCCTCGTTCCCAAGAGAGCTTTAAACGTCATGCAGGGAGAAGTGAACAGAGTTTTGCAATTGACGAGTTCGATGGTCATACCTATAATGTATCAAGTTCCCAGAAAGGTACGACTGATAAATATTTACTAAAATTAAAAATTATATTTTACCGAGAAAATTTTTGTAAAATTTTCAGACGTACAGAGATTTTCACGCGGATTTATATCCCGATACCGCTGGCTGTGTTAGTGATCTCACCGTGACCGAATGGCTCAATGGTAAAAATTCGGTCGTTCCAAAAATAAGTTTGGATCCTTCTAAAAAGGAAAATGAGAATAAGGTAAAAAAAAAAAAAATCAATTTGAAATTCAAATCCCCCCTCCCCCCAACGTGTAAAAACATCCCCTAATTGAAAGGGTTGTAAAAAAAAAAAAAAAAAGTTGCTATCGTACATAATAATAATAATAATAATAATTTAAGTTTATTAACCGTAGTTGATAAGAGGGAATGTTTTAATCTCATTGGATTGTCAAAAAAAAAAAAAAATTTTTTTTATTTTTATAATGATATGCCGCGAGCAGCTTTAACTAAAACCAAAATAATTTCAAAATGAACGCTTTAACTAAATAATAATAATAATAATAATAACGATTAATGTCTGCTAATGAATTTATCATTTAAAATGGAAAATATCGCTTGTTAAAATTTTTAACAGGTCTTGCATAGGGGATCTTTGCAAGAGCTTTGTGCGGAAATCGGAAAAAAAAAACAAATTAAAAATGATATGATTGTCGTAAGTGAGAGTGAAAAAACGGATACAACGTGTAGAGATTTGGGAAAAAGCGTCATGAGCGAAACCCAAGATTTATGCGGGAAAAAAAATTCGAATAGCGTTTCCAAATCTTTTGGCAATGGTACGTTCGAAACGGAGGCGAACGGAGAACCGGATCACGATTCGAACGACGGCGAAGAGGGGAAAAAGGAAAAATCCAAAGAATTTGACGATTCGACCACGATGGAAATCCTTCCACCGAAACCCATGCCGAGAAGTTCTAGATCTAATTCGATAGACGTCTATTCGTTCGAAGATCGTCCCATAGCCAAACCGAGAACTCATAAAAACTCGCTCGAATCGTCGCAAAGCGTCATTTTGGAAACGCCATATAAAAAATTAGAATCCGAAGATGATTTAAATATATTAATAGAAAGAGCTCAAACGTGCGTTATACAAAGCGTCAATCCGCTTATGCCCATATCCGGTGGTTATAAGGTTAGAAATTAAATGGAAACCGAACCGTCATTTGATGTAGTAGTTTAAATGTTCTTCCTTTTTTTTTGTTTTTGTTTCTTTTAATTTTCATTCGTTCCACGTTCCAAAAACATCATTAACGTTTTTTTTAATAAACTAAACCGGAAATGGTGTTCTATGGTAATGGGTTGCTCAAACCTGAGTTTAACGTTTTATGTTTAATGGAAAGGTTTTATACCAGGTCACACCAAACCTTTTCTCACATCAATAAATCTTATGTTACCCTGATATATTAAAAATTTTTCGAAATCGGTTTCGAAAAAGGTTTTTTCCTTTGTAGATCAATGCATGCAATGATAGTATATATATTTTTTGTATTTTTTTTTTTTAGGTGTGAATATCTTTTTATTTTTCACGTTGTATTTTAATTATTATTATTAATGATATCAGGTGCAGCAGGAGGTTTGAAAATAATAACGTTTTTTTTTTTTTTTAAATTTTTAGCCTCGCTTGGGACCAAAACCATTCACGCCGCCTAAATTACACACGATGACGAGCACTGAAAAAATGCCACCGTCAGAACCGAATTTTCAAAATAAAGAATCCTCCACTCCGTCATCGTTTATTACGAAAAACAAAGAAATAAATTTTAAAAAGGATTCATCGGGAACGGACGTTCCGAAAAAAGATTTGGTCGAAAACGATGATGCCGGGTTCGCGGGAGATTTGGGAAACGCGAGCGATTATGAAAAATTACCCGCGTACGAAAGCGGGTTGAACGATTTGCAAAAAATAACTCAAAACGATAAAATATATAAGAAAAACGACATTGATAAATTATGCAGCAAAGGAAACAACGATTTGAATTTCACGCACCACGAGAAAATAGAAAACGAAATAGAGAAACCGTTATTGAAAAAAGTTCAAAACGTCGAAGAAGTGATAACCGAAAAGGTGAGCAATAACGAAGATGAAAATTTTACGCCGAGAACTCCGAGCATGGCGGAAAGGAGAAAATTATTCGAAACGGGAAGGAATAATCATTTGGAGGAGAAAGAAATGCTCGACGGGGTAATCGTCAATTCGAAATCTTCCGAGTGTTTGAAAGATGAGGGAAATTCATTCGAAAGAGGTTCGGGACAAAGGAATTCCATCGCAGGTAGGGTTGTAAATTTAACGAGGGGTTGTTTTAAAATTTTTACGACAAATTTCGGTTTGAAATTATAGAGCGAAGAAGGATTTACGAAAATCGAACCATTTCAACTCAGGATCAACCTGTTGCTCAGGATCGAATACCTCAATCGCCTCTTCACCGCAGAAATTCTTTAAAGGCGAAAAATGAAGAACCCAAAGAGGAACAACAACAACAACAAGTAAATCGGAGAATGACAGTTGGCGGACCAATCAAATCATCGGAAATAATTAGTGATAAAAAAAATTCTGGAATTTCCACGCCCACGCCGAAACGTACCTCGACCGTTTTCGGTATTATTATAATAATAATAATAACTAAAAGTAAAAGCAAAAAAAAATTTTTTTTTAATGATGATTTGATGGTTTTAGGTCGCGTTTCTAAATTTAGACACTTGAAAGGGACTCCAATGCACAAATCGACATTCATTGAAAATATAAGAAACGTGAGCCGGCAAATATCCGGAGAATGCGATGGTTTTCACGGTAAAATTTTTGAAATTTTCCTTTTTTTTTTTTTTTTTTTTTAAATCATGCGAATGTGAGGCTAACTCATTCCACAAAAAAAAAAATTTTCAGCCAATTGCGAAAGAGTCGCCGTACCTCAAAGCGGTCCCGGTGGAAAAATAGCAGTTTTCGAGTTATCGAAAACGGGTCGACTTCCGGATATAGTCACTCCGACTCTCGTACACGGAACGACGGTCATGGATTTTTGTTGGGATAATTTCAATAACAGGAAATTGGCCGCGGGTGAGTTGATTTTTTTTTTTTTTTTAAAAAGGTTCGAGATATCGAACGATTCGATAAATTTAATTTTTTAATTTTTTTTTTTTTTTGTCCCGGTAGCTGGAGATGATGGTTTGGTTCGATTTTGGATAATACCGGAAGGTGGTTTAAACGAATCTACAAACGAACCGAATCAAATATTAGAATCGCATTCGGATAAAATTTACTGCATAAAATTTCATCCCCTCGCGAAAGACGTGCTGGCCACAGCTTCATACGATTTGACAATAAAAATTTGGAATTTGGATTCAATGGAGGAGAAAATTTGTTTGATTGGACACACGGATCAGGTGATTATGAGATCATTTGCGCCTTTTTTTTTTTTGTTGCGATTTTGGACGACGCGTCATTTTATTGTTTTCTTCCATTAGATATTTTGTTTATCCTGGTCGCCGTGTGGAAAATATTTAGCGAGCGCATGCAAAGACGGTTTGATACGAATATACGAACCGCGTTCGAAATCGGAACCCATAAGAGAAGGAAAAGGTCCCGTGGGAACGAGGGGAGCTCGTTTGGTTTGGGCTTTGGATGGAGCTTTTATCGTCGTCATGGGATTCGATAAGTACGTTTTTTTTTTTTTCAAATTCGTTGTATATTAAAGTTTCATATAAATTTACCGTTTAATTATTATTATTATTTTTCTCTAAAAAAAAAAAGGGTTTCAGAACGTCAGATAATGGTTTTTAAATCATCGGATTTGAGTAATCCTTTAACAACTGTCGGTATCGATGTTTCCCCAGCGATTTTAATGCCTTTTTACGATGAAGATAGTTCGACGCTTTTCCTAACGGGACGCGTAAGTTTGGCAACCGCGGTGATGACTTTGTAATTATACAAAACAAAGGACAAAAAGGTAAATGGATGGTATTTTAATTTCGACAGGGTGACTCCACGATATACACGTTCGAAGTGACAGAAGAGCAACCGTACGTTTGCCCATTGTCTCACCATCGTTGTGCCAGCCTTCATCAGGGTCTTAGTTTTCTTAATAAAAAAATATGCGACGTGGCATCCGTGGAATTTGCACGTGCTCTACGTCTCAGCAACAATACCATTGAGCCTTTGAGTTTTACAGTACCGAGAATTAAAGTGAGTGAAAGGACACAAAAAAAAAATTTTCTTCATTTTTTTGGATTTTCCACCGATTGATGTGATTTATTTTTAATTTCAGAGCGAATTATTTCAAGACGATTTATTTCCGCCGACGAAAATCACATGGGAACCCACGATGACGAGTTACGAATGGTTCGATGGAGGAAACAAACAAGCGAAAAGGATAAGTCTCAAACCTCCGAACATGGAATCACGTACGTATTATCCTCTCTCTCTCTCTCTCTCTTTCTAATGAGGGGGTTTTCGAAGGTTCGATTTTAATATCGTCATCATCATTATCATCATTGCAGTTTCTTCCATGTCGTCCGGTGATAAGAGCGTGGGAAAAAATACGTCACAAATAAATTATTCTTCTTCTCCTCAGTCTGTCTATAATAAATTTCATCCGGAGTTTCAGGAACACATAAAAAGCAAACAAGATCAGGTAAATTTTTGGCGGAGGGGCGGGGAAAAAAGGAGTAGGAGGAGTTAAAAGGAGGAGTTTTGTTTTATATTAAAATTTTTTAATTTAATTTCAGATACAGAAAGCCGTGAGCAACAGAATGGAAATTAATTTATCTTTGGAACAAGATAACATGGAAGGCGTCGACGAAAACGAATGGGTAAAGAAAGAAAAACGAATTTTCCAACAGCGATTTTACTTCCTTTATAATTTTAAGATATATTATTCATTTTATTTGTATTTACAGAACGAATGAATTTTGCTGTCGGAAAATAAGTGCAACTTAATCTCGCATTCATCATCATCATCATCATCGTCGTCTTGAGTATCAGTGTAATTTTTCCATCGCAAACGAGGGGGGGGGGAGGAAACCGAAAAAAAAAAAAAAAAAAAAAAAAAGAATGACATCGGCCGAAATTTTCCATAATGTCGTCAATCAAACTACGCTCAGAAGATGATTAAAAGGTACTCGACTAGGTAGGTAGGTACATAGGTACGAGAGGGTGACACAAAGCGAAAGAGATTCCGATTTTTTCCGTCGTCTCTTTCGAACGTGAATATCGCGGACGACGCGGCAACATGGCAAACGTGACCTTGAAATGAGGTTTTTATTTATTTTTGTTTGTGACGTCATTGTGTTGTTATACATACACGTATTTTACGAAAGGAAGTTTAAAACAGGCCGCGCACACACACACACATAAGCGAAACGCGGTTTTTTATGAATGAACGAGGGAGGGGGAAGGGAGGAAGAGGGGGGGGAAACATTTTTAGTAGTTTATTTATTTCTAGTCTGATTTCAACGTACTCTAATGATAATGATGCATTGCGCGTTTAACGAGGAAATGTATTCACTTAATTATTATTATTATTATTATTGTGGTGATTGAAGGTGCTGCGGCTGCTACCACGACAATTATTTTTTATTTTTACTCGGCGTCCGTCACACGAGGATTTTCGTGCCGGAAATAAATCAACGACGACAAATTTTATCGATTTATTTTTTTTTTCTAATAAGAAGAAGATGATGGGAGAATTGAGGAGGAAGGGGAAGAGAGAGAGGGAGGGGGATTTTTTTGGGGGCTCATTATAAGGAGGACCATTTGTTAGTACGTATTTATTGGAACAGTTCGGTCCGAACGTATACATAACGTAATTTATTAGCAGGATCGATGTTATTATCATCATCATCATTATTATTAACTCTAACACGTTTGTTGAGTATAATCGATGACGATAAGACAATTTTTTTTGGGGGGGGAGGGGGTCGTTCAAGTCAGAAAATATTAAAATTCGGTCATTTTTCTTTCTTTTTCTTTCGCTTTAATCGTATGTGATCGTATTACGTAATCGTTCATTTCGCGCGCTTTTTTTTTTTTTTTTTTTAAATGAATTTAAAAAAGCAAAACAAAACAAGAAACAAACGTGTCTTTTTACGCTTTCGTCTTTTTTTTTTTTACTTTTTTTCCTTCTATCTAACGAATAATAATAATAGTAATAATAATAATAATAATGATAAAATTCGAGACTGATATTCATCATTCCAAAATTTAAATTACTTTTCTTAAAATTTTCTTTTTTTTTTTTTTTTATGCAATATATATATATATATTTAAAATATTTTATACGAAAAATTAAAAAACAATCGATTAAAAACAAACGAACAAACAATCAAACAAACAAACAAACAAACAAATGCATTTTTTATTAATACTCTTTACACATAAAAGAAAATTCGTGACAAAATCGATTTTTTATTTAATTTTTTTAGTAATAATTTTAGCACTATTATTACTACTAATATTATTATTATTATTATTATTATTATTAATATTATTAATATTATTATTATTTTATTTTTATTTACATTGTAAATGCTCAAAAAAAATTAATTAATTAATTAATCGAATCAAACTTCTTTCTTACACGTGTGTGTGTATTATTTTATTATATTAAGATACGCTAGTCATAATTTAATAATAATAATAATAATAATAATAATAATCGAATAAGTATTTGTATAAAATAGTGAAAAGAGAGAGAGAGAGAGAGAGAAAGGTGCCATTTGTAGTAAGGGGGGGAGAGAGAGAGAGAGAAAGAGAGGAAAAATAAGAAAGGGGGAAAGAGTAATAATAAGTAATAATAAATTTCAATATTTTATTTTTTATTAATATATTTATATATATATATATATATATATATATATGCATAAGTATATGTAAACAGTATATTTATCGCTTTAATAAAATAAAAATAAAAAAATTTAATCAAATTAATTTAATTTTATAAATTATTTAATAATAATAATAATAATAATATAAAAATAAGAAATAAAAAGAATTTTTTGTAGTGGCTTTATCACGTGATTAATTATAAATATTATGTGAGGAGGGGAAATGCATAAGAAGGGAAAAATGATTAATAAAAAGCTCAAGAAAATTTGATTTTTTGTCGCTTGAACAAAAATTATTATTATTATTTATTTACTTTTTTTTTTTTTAATGACAGTTTATCAATTGTAATGGCTGACAATTTTTTTTTTTTTTTTTTTTTTTTAATGAAGAATTTTAATTTATTCGATAAAATACACAAACACACACATAATATATTATTTATTGCATTTAAAATTTTCTTTTTCGAATAAATGAATGAAAAGGGAAAAAGAAAACATAAACATTTCTCTTTTTTTTTTATTGATTTTTTTATTTTTGTATTCATTTAATTTAATATAATTAATTATTATATATAAATATATATATATATATATTTTGTTTAAAACGAATAAAATTTTAAATTTGATTTATTTTTATTTTTAATTATTTTTGTTTTGTTTTTATCGAGAATATCGAGAAAAGAGGTGTTTTGAAAATAAATGCATATTTCACAGCTTTGAAAATGGGGTGGAAGAAAAAAAGTACTGTGTAACTGTTCACTTTATAATGTCTTTCTTTTATTCTATTTAATTATCACTCAGCTTTTAATTAATTTATTATTTCCTACTCTATCTCTGGGTATTAACCTCAATTCTGATCCATGTTTAAGAAAAACGTTTCCTGTGTAAAAAAAAAAAAAAAAAAAAAAAAAAAAATTATCGAGTTGTTGTTGTTTTTATAAAATGATAAATCAAAAGTAAATATTTAACATACCTGCAGTTTGTTGAGGATTAATCCCAATACCATCATCTGTGATTATAGCCGAAGTTGCTGGTGGAACTTTAAATTCTTCCGCTGCAAATTTCAATACTGCAGTAAATGGAGTATTTTCAGGTACGTTTAATACTTTATAAGGCAATTTCGGATCGGATGTCAATGTTATTTTAAACGTTACTTTCGCCCTAAAAGCATTTCAACATATGTTTCAATATGTGACAACATAACCTAAATTGGTTACGATTTATAATTAATTTCAATTTAAAAAAATGGAAAAATAATTTTTTACATAATTAAATTATAAACTTACGCCATATTTGTTAAAAAATAAAATTTTTTAAAAACTATATCGGGAAAACAAAAAATTGCACTTAAATTATTTTTAAAAAAAAAAATAATAATAATAATAATTGAATGCTAATGTAATCTGACAGAATATATGAAAATAGTAATAATAAAAAATCTTCTGCTACGAAATGAATATTAGTTTTAAGAGAACGTTATGATTTTTTTATAAGAAGGCGGTGAAATCAAGTACTTCGCATGCTTACTTTACGGAGAACATTATAGAAGGTTCTGGAATATTCTTCAATTAACAAAACTCGGGCTCACAGCTTGGTGAAGCCATTTTGTTTTCCATGTGGTTGAAGAGTGATGTACACCGGTTAATTTCTTTTGATAATATTTAAGTTATAGTGAATAAAAAATTGTTATTATTATTATTTATTGAAATTGTTTAAAACGTGTATTAAATAAATAGAGAATTTTTAAGAAAATGTCTGTCATCGGCATAGATTTCGGAAACGAGAGTTGTTACATAGCAGTCGCTCGAGCAGGAGGAATCGAAACAATCGCTAACGATTATTCCCTCAGAGCCACACCGTGAGTATTGATTAAAACCAAAAAAAAAAAAAAAAAATTTATTTTTATTTTTTTTTTCTTCTCTCTTCAAATGAAAAAGGAAAGAAAATTTTTAATCGACTAATATACATTATTTACATGATGGGTAATAATAATAATAATGATATAGAAATCGTTCCCATTAATTTTAAATATGAGTAATCTTATTGTTTCCTTTTTTCTTGTATTGATTTTGTTTTTGAAAAAAAAAAAAAAAAAACCGTTAATTGAAATTTCATTTTTAATTATTTACACAACTAATTGGAACTCTTGTAATCATTATTTAATTACATTTTCCCCTCCCAAGTTATGAATATCATATACATAAATTTTATATTTGAAAGAAAAATCATCATCTCACTACAGGATTTCATTTCATTTATAATCGTATGAAAATAAACTTTTTTTTTTTTCTATTAATTACCACAGACGTGTAAATAATTAAAAAAAATTTATTTGTTAAGAATTAAATTACAATGATATCATTCAATACATCTTATGCAATCAATGTTATTTCAAATGTAAAATTAAGTTTTTTCTTCGATTTACCCACTTCATTAAATTCAATATTAAAAACAAACAATTTAATAATTAATATTTATATTATATATATATAATTATTTATTTTATGAGTTTTGACTTGTTCAATGCTATTCTCTTTCTTTTCTTTTCTTTCTCTTTCAATTGCAACAAGATATTTTTTTTTTGCTAACTTTTGATTGAGTGTATCGAATGAAATTCATTTCGCAGAGATATCATTATGAGAATAATTTGTGTTTAAACTGTTGAAATGTTATTCATTTATTTTTATAGTTTTTGGCACATGTCACATGTGTAATGTGAATAATAATAATAATAATAATGATAAATTCATCAAAATTTTTCTTCTTCTTCTTCTTCTTCTTATTGTTTTCTTCGATGCACTTCGAAGATTAGATTTTGTAAACGAGCGAGAAATCCACACGATTACTCTCACCCTCTCTCTCTCTCTCTCTCTCTCACAAAGTTTGAATTATTTTTAATTTTATATTTATTTTTTTTATTTATTTCTGTCAAATGATTCAATTTTGAGGTGTGTGTTATTGTTAATTTTTTTAATAAAAAAAAAAAAAAAAAAGGGCCTTGAGAAAGTTAACCTAATACAATATATATAGTCATTCATGGCTATGAGTTTTTCGATGATATTATTTTTTTTTTTATTTTTTTGTAAAACGAAAAGAAAAATTATTATTATTATTATTATTATTATTATTGTATAGAGATTTGGTTGTTTGTTTAGTTATTGATTTATTCGAATAAGAGTCTTTTTTTTTTTTTTTTTTTTCATTTATCATGAGAATCATTAATTTTGTTTGTCTCTCTTTCTCTCTCTCTCTCTCTCTCTCTCTCTCTCTCTCTCTCTCTCTCTTTCTCTCTCTCTCTTTCTCTCTCTCTCTTTCTCTCTCTCTCTTTCTCTCTCTCTCTCTTTCTCTTTCTCTTTCTCTTTCTCTCTTTCTCTCATATTCGAACAATCATTAAAGAAATGTAAGCTATTGTGTTATTCGAGTAAGGGGGGGGGGGGAAATTGTCATTTTATTATTTTAACATTATCCTTTATACGTCACTGTTTGGTTTTAATTTTTTGTTTGTTTGTTTGTTTGTTTGTTTGTTTTGAAGTAAAATCACATTTGATTAAAAGTGAACAAAAACGTACGAATAATTTAATTAATTAATTAAATAAATTTAATGTGTGATACAAATGAGTAATTAACTAATTAATTAATTAATTAATTTTCCACCTATTAGCCGGCCAAAAATAATAATAATAATAATGATAATAATAATAACAAAACGAAATCTTTCTTAAAATGGAAGGTTTCATAGGGGCCAAGGTCTGAACGGGTCGAATTTAAATTAATGATTGGGAAAAAAAAAAAAAAAAAAGAATTTTTTTTTTTATAAAGCGTACGTACGACGAATAATATTTCAAGGCGATATGTGTTAGAGAGAGAGAGAGACACAGAGAGAGAAAGAGAGAGAGAGAGATATCGAAATAAATAAATAATATTATCGTTTTTTTTTTTTTTCTGTTTTGTTTTATTATTATTATTATTTTACTAATTTTAAAAATAAAAATAAATAAATAAAAGAAGAAGAAGAAGAAGTTAAAAAATAAAAACTGCATTACGATCATTACGATTACGTTTATTAGCGTAAGAATTGCGCAATTGGCGTTTAAATGCGGTTAAATACGGTTGTTTTCGATGGTTGTTATACTTTTTAAAACATGTTATAACCACGCCAGAACCACCATTTATGATTTGTCTCTCGTGTGTGAAAGAAAGAAAGAAAGAGAGAGAGAGAAAGAAAGAAAGAAAGAATTTTTTCTAATGGTGAAAATGACTGGGGAGGGAGGGAGGAAGAAAGGAAGAAAGGTAGGAAGGAAAGGGAATGGACCGAATAAGTGAAAAAAAATTATCTCTCCATCTCTCTCTCTCTCTCTCTCTCTCTCTCTCTCTCTCTCCTCTCTCTCTCTCTCTCTCTATCTATCTATCTATCTATCCATCTCTCTCTCCTCTTTCTTTGTCTCTCTCATCTATCTATTCATCTATCTATCTCCATCTATCTCCGAAAGAGAGAAACAAACGGACTCGGTTTGATTACGATGATTTCGTGGCAGGTGCTCTCTCACAGGTATTATATATAGGTAACGTGTAAAATCATTAGGGAAAAAATTAAATGAAAAACGAGTGTATAATAAACGTCGTCGTGCTAAAAAAAAAAAAAAAAAAATATCTAGGTCGCCCACATTATCATTATTATTATCATTATTATTTCTATTCGATTTCATTGACTTTACACGTTTAAAAAAAAAATCTAATTGAGAATTAATAAATAAATTTGTTGTGAGGTGTTTTGTCTCTTCTCATTGTTTGCTAATGCCAATTGTTAATTGACTAAATTATTATTATTATTATTGCATATTTTCGACGAACTGGTGGCGATGATGATGATGATGATGATGATCAATTTTGTCTTTTTCTCTCTTCTTTCCTTTTCTAATTAATTAACAGGTGGGAAAATAAGTTCCTGTTTCAGGTGGGGAAAAAATTTCCTGTTGTTCTATTATCATTATTATCGTCGTCGTTGTTGTTGTTGTTGTTTACGTTCTATTTAATGTCTCGTAAAATAAAATAAAATAAATTATTTTTGTTTTTTTAGGCTTTGGGGTGTGAGGGAGAGAGAGAGAGAGAGGGGGGGTGATGGTGATGGGGAAACTGGGCAAAGTCGTACGTGTTTCATCATCATCATCATTATTATTTCCACCCTTTTTGAATCGATTTTTCTTGCATAAGGATTTGGATAAATTATTTAAGGATTAAGCGTGGGATCGATCGCTTCATCTCTTTTTTAACGCCTTAAATGCAACGAAAGATTTTTTAGTCAGGCTCAAAAAAAAAAAAAAAAAAAATTCAAGTTCAAAAATTATGGCGTAGACGATCGTCCTAACTATACAATTCTTTTAACCATAGAAAATTTGGCGTTTGTTATTGGGGGGGGAGGGAGCAGGGGGCAGGGAGAAACGTGCGGATTACTTTTCGCCGCTCCGTTCCGTATCGATCGATCGTCGATAAATTTAATTACGATCCCCCTTGACCCTCCCCCTCCGTTGAAATTTTCTAACCTACGATTTATCGAACGAAAAAAAAACGAAAAAGGTCGTCAACCAGGTTTAAATTAGTTATCACGTGTTTAAATTCGTTATCACACGTGCGCACGCGCGCGAGAGAACTTATATGTATTCTCTGTAGTGATAACGAATTCGACACGGATTTTCTCTCTCTCTCTCTCTTTTTTTTTTTTTTTAAATTATTGATACAAAATTGGAAATGATCGAAATGGGGGGGGGCCATCCTTTCATCGATTCTTCATCATTATTATCAGTTTAACGGGGTTCCTCGGGGAGGGATTATTGAGGGGGAGGGAGGGGGTTTGTTTTTAAAGCGCGAAATTTGCAAATGAATTAATTTTTTTTTTTTTTAAATCCTTGCAGAAAATAAATAGGGCGTAACGGTCGAGAGAAAGAAAGAGAGAGAGAGAGAGAGAGAGAGAGGAAAATTAAAAAAAGATGGAAATAAATAAATGGGGATAATTTTTGTTGTTGTTGTTGTTGCCAAGTTTCATGGATGTTTAACAAATATTTTAATTTTTTTATGTTTTAAGTAAAGTGTATCCAGTCGAATTTCTATTGGAAACAAGGCGATCTGGAAATGGTCGTTGCCGAAATTGGCGCGATTGCATTTTTGTGTTGGTATTTGTTGTTCTATTAGCCATTTTTGCAAGGATCCGTGTACTGCTGCCACTACTACTATTACCACCTACCATCTACCATCCACCACCACCACCACCACCACCTTTGCTATTCTCTCTCTTTTTTTTTTTTTTTTTTTTCTCGACCAAAACGTGGGATGATTTCGTGTGTGTGTGTGGGTTGGCAACATTTGGAAAAATGTAGAAAGCGAAAAAAATTCCAAATTGCGAATTCAATCAATATTTTGTTGTTGTTATTAATAATAATAATTTTTTTTCTTCGAACAGATCATGTGTCGCTTTTTCGGACCGAAATCGAATCATGGGGGTGGCCGCGGCCAACAAGCGAGTCACCAACATGAAAAACACCATCGTTGAATTCAAGAGACTTTTAGGGAGGAAATACAACGATCCCTACGTTCAACACGAACTTCAATACCTTCCGTTTTCAGTTGTTCCTAATCAAGATGGATCTCTCGGGATTAAGGTGAGGAGGAAATGAAAGAAGAAGGAGAAGGAAAAGGAAAAGTCGTCACGTGACGACGCATGGAAAAAAAAAAATTGAATTTTTAGCTTCTCGTGCTTGGGTGGTGTTGTCGTATTGACCTTTGACCTTTTTTTTTCCTTTTCGCAGGTGAATTATTTAAATGAAGAACACATATTTACTCCGGAGCAGATCACAGCCATGCTGTTTACAAAATTAAAAGAAATAGCAGAGAATGCACTTAGAACCAAAGTTAACGACTGTGTTATTTCGGTGAGTTGTTTTAATTGTTATTATCATTATTATTATCATCATCATCAAAACTTGTTTTTGTTGTTTTAATTGCATTGTGTTTTTTTTAATGTTGTACGTTTATTTATTTGATTTCGCACGAGTTTTTTTCTAAAACTTGTTTCCCTTGACTTCGTTAAATATTTTTTAAAAAAATCACAGCAACAACAAATCGATATCATTTTTTCCCGTTTCGTAGGTACCCTCTTTCTATACGCAAGCCGAGCGTAAATCTCTCCTTGATGCGGCTCACATTGCTGGTCTCAATGTGCTAAGGCTTTTCAATGAGACAACGAGCACAGCTCTTGCTTACGGCATATACAAACAAGATCTTCCGAACGCGGAAGAAAAACCCCGAAACGTTGTTTTTGTCGATTGCGGTCATTCCAGTTTGCAAGTTTTCGCAGCAGCTTTCAACAAGGGAAAACTTAAGGTACGACGACGACGACGACGATGACGTCGACGCACCTACATCCGGTAAATTGAACATATTTACACGCCCGTACAAACTTAATGTTTTTTTTTTTTTTTTTTACTTACATGCGTAGATGTTGGCGAGTGCTTCATCGTCGATAGGAGGAAGGGATATCGATCGAATATTAGCCGAACATTTTTCCAAAGAATTTGTTAGTAAATACAAAATCGATCCGAGGAAAAATGCCAGGTGAGTTTTCTTTCGTCGGCCATTTTCGCCAACATTTTTAAAAAACAAATTCGTACCAACGCATTCTTATTTAATTTGCTTGACGTTTTTTTTTTTTTCGACAGGGCGTACCTACGTCTCATGACCGAAGTGGGAAAGTTAAAGAAACAAATGAGTGCTAATTCGACAAAGTTGCCATTAAATATCGAATGTTTCATGGACGACAAAGATGTTCATTCGGACATGCAAAGGTCCGACATGGAAGAACTTTGCGCGGGACTCTTTCAAAAAGTCGAAAAAACTCTGACGAAATGTTTGAAAGATTCAAGTGAGTGGGGATACGATGAACGCCATTATTATTATTATTATTATTATTATTATTATTATTGGATTTGTTGAGTGGGATAACTCTCTCTCTCTCTCTCTCTCTCTCATTGCAGATTTATCTCTAGAAGAAATATACGCTGTAGAAATCGTCGGTGGTTCGACCAGAATACCCGCTATAAAAAATTTAATCGAAGAAGTTTTCAAGAAACAACCGAGCACGACTTTGAATCAAGATGAAGCCGTGGCCAGAGGTTGTGCACTCCAGGCAAGTTGTGCCACCATGCCATATCCCAATGCCAAGTTATTTAAAAAAATTTTTATTATTATTATTATTATTTGTGTTCAACAGTGCGCTGCTTTGTCTCCCGCGATTAGAGTTAGAGAATTTTCCGTCGCGGACATACAAAATTATCCGGTGACGTTAAAATGGGATGCGTATCCGGGAGAGGAAGAGGGCGAGATGGAAATATTTACTGCCAATCACGCGGTTCCCTTTTCCAAACTCCTCACGTTCTATCGTAAGGAACCGTTCAGCGTTCACGCTTTTTACAGTCATCCGACGTCATATCCGGATTCTTACATCGGTAATTTTTAATTTTTTTTTCGAATTTTCTTTCCAAAAAAAAGGGTCGTGGAAAACTAGTTTCGAATGAATGTAATGATTTTGTTTTTAGGTAAATTTACCATAAAAGACGTTCGCCCGACTGTGGATAACGAACCCGCAACGGTCAAAGTCAAAGTGAGAATAAACTTGCACGGGATTTTGACCGTGGCAGGAGCCACGCTAACGGAAAAACTCACTCAAGCGGAAATTGAAGCGGAATCAAAGGAATCCATGGAACTCGATTCGAACAGTCAAGAACAACAGGATCAAAATAATTGGATGGAAAATGGCGAAGAGCAGGGAAAAGACAAGGACCAAGGCAACGAAGTATGAAATCCTTTTCTTTTTTAAATTTTAAATTTCGAACGAATGACGATAATGATTGATTGATTGATTGATTGATTGGAAATTTATTTCAGGATGAAAACGATCAGAGTAAAGATCAGCAGCAGTCGCAGTCGCAACAGCAACAACAGCAACAATCCGCTGATAAAAAAGAAAAGAAGAAAAAATCACACGTGAAAAAAATAGATCTCAACATCGACACGGAAACTCACGGTTTGACCAAATTACAATTGGATAGTTTTTACGAATTCGAAGTTTGTACATTTGAAATAGCCTTTTTTAAGCGGATTTTCGATTCAATATGGCGGATTTTGTTCAATGATTTTACAATTGATTGATTACAGTGTAAAATGATTGCCAACGACAGACAGGAAAAGGAAAGAGCGGATGCGAGGAACGCAATGGAGGAATACGTATACGATTTAAGGGGAAAACTCGGTGACGAAGCCCAGTTGGCTTCGTTCGTCAACGATGCGGATAGGGATTCGTTGATGTCACAGCTCAACGACATGGAGTCTTGGCTGTACGAAGAGGGAGAAGATTGCAACAGGCAGATTTACATAGATAAATTGGATCAGCTTAAGGTATCGACGATGATGGAATCCGGTGAATCGAGAGATCGATCGATCGATCGATGTATCGAAGTGAAGTCTTACATTTTTTTTTTTTTTGTTGCAGAAACTCGGAGAACCGATAAAAAATCGCAAGATCGAAGCGGATATAAGACCGACTGTGATAGAAGATCTCGCTCGATCGATACAACAATCGTACAAAATAATAGATCAATACAATAATAACGACGAGAGATATAATCATATTCCCGTGAGTTTTCCCGTTTTAAAATGTTTATTTTTTAAATTGTGATTGATTGATTGATTGTGATTTGATTTTTGTGTGCTGTTTTCCACCGCGAACAGGAGGGTGACATAAACAAAGCATTACAAGAAACTCAAAAGGTAGAAAAATGGTTGGACGAAAAAAGGATGAAAATTCAAAGTACTCCAAAATATGAAAATCCGGTCGTGACGGTGGCACAAATCAGACAGGAAAAACAGGTGGGTTGGTGATTGGGATTAAAGATTGATTGATTGATTGATTGATTGATTGTCGATGAAATATTTATTGTTTTATTTTGACGCAGGCTTTTGAAAATTTAGTCGCTCCAATATTTAACAAACCTAAACCCAAGCCGAAAACGGAAGCTCCTCCACCGACTGCTGCGCCGCCATCATCGGAAGATGCAAATAATAAAGCCACAGGTGATTCAGTCGAACCGAACAATTTCGAAGAACCAATGGAAACAGATTCGTTCATATAAAAAAAAAAAACATGATGCGAATAAACAACACACAAGCAAACAAACAAACAAACAAACACACACATACACACTCACACACGCAAACAAACAAACAAAACAAACAATTAAAATAAAATATAAAATAATAATAATAATATAAATAAATAAATAAATAAATAATTACAACTAAAATAAAAATAAAAAATAAAAAAAAGTTTGAAAATAAGATGGCGGACACGACATTGGTTTATCGACAAAATCGGTCTCTCGTTTATTTTTTTTTTTTTTTTTGAATGTTTAACATGCGGGAAGTATCATCATCATCATCAACATCATGTCCGACGATTGATAACATAATCAAGACATAAGAGAGAGAGAAAGAGAGAGAAAGATAGAAAAAGGAAAGAAGTTAGAAAAAGAAAAGAAAGAAAGAAAGAAAAAAAGTCGAGTTGCAGACAAACAAAAAAATTTTTTCCTGCTGTCACGTGACAGCGAGTCGTTTCCACACGTTCCTAACACGTGGATGAATTTAATTTCTTTATAATTAATATTTTTCTTTTCTCGTTTTCGTTTTATTTATTATTATTATTATTATTATTATTAATAATAATAATCATCATCATTATTTATTATTATTATTATTGTTGTTGTTGTTTTTACAACGTTTTTTTTTTTTTTCACCGCTCTCTTTTGAAAAAGAGAAAAGGCGACATTTTGTTTTTTTTTTTTTTTTTTTTCTGTTATCATTCACATCTTATCCTCTTGCATTGATTTTACTATTATTATTATTATTATTATTATTAATAATAATTTTTTGTTTATTTTGATAAATAATATAAATAAATAAATAATTAATTAATTAATTAATGGTTTTGCTGTTGGAATAAAATAGTAATGAAAATCGTGTTTTAAATTTAATTAAAATTTTTTTTCTGTCTTTTCTCATTTAGAATTCTTTTTATCGACAACAAAAAATTAATAATAATAATAATAATAATAATAATAATAATGAGTCGTGTGGTTTATTTATTTTTTTTATTTTTTTATTGAATTAAAATATGAAGAGAGAGAGAGAGAGAAAATGGAAATTATTATATTTGATTGCAGGTTAACGTTGATGTCCGTTACGTATTCTTCTTAATTTCGTCAGTGAGAGAAAGAAAGAGAGAGAGAGAGAGAGAGGGGGAAAATTTTTTTATTTTAATATAAAGAAGGAATAAAATGTTAAAACACCGTCCGCCATTTTGTATCAATTAATATCCTTGAATATTATCATCATCGTTATAATATTATTATATAATATTATTATTATTATTAATATCAATAATAATTATAAATAAAATTAATTAGAAGGAGAAGAAAAAGTAGAAAAGAAAATTCGATAGGAAATTTTTTTTAAAAAAAAAATAAAAAGATTCTGATTTGACTTGTTTTTCGTTACGATGTGCGTCGTCGCGAGTTTACGACGACAAAAGGAGGAAGGGAGAGAGAGAGAGAAAGAGGGATAGAGATAGAGAACAAGGAGAGTAGGTAAATTTGTCGGTAACGTTTTTTCAAACGCGTTAATTTTTTTTTTTTTTTTTTACATTAGTGACACGTCGACTCGAGTTGTCTCGATTCGATTTTTATATTGTATTTATTTTAAAGTGTCATTAGAATTTTGTGTTTATGCGTCCGAGTATTAATTATAAATATTTATGAGATGCAAGGTATTATACAGTTTATAAGTTATATCGAGTGAAGGTATATCGATATAAATAAGGAAAGAAAGAAAAAAATTTTTTTTCAAAGGAATCGATTTTTAAAAAAAAACAATATTGGGAGTCAATATTTTTTAATTTTTTTACACGATATGGAAATGTAAAAGAAAAAAAATTTTACATTATAAACGTTGGTAGCGGTTTGTATACCTGATTGATATTAACCTGAATTGGTTAATATTCTTATTATACGCGTCGATTATTTTTTATATGGTTTTTATTTTTGAAGGAATCGATAAAAGCGTTTGAAAAATAAATAAATTTCTCACGTACCTGAATAATATAAAAGATTAAAATGGAACCAACAAACGCTCTACCTTTTCCGGAGGTGGATATAAAAGTTGAAGATGTGGCCATTCGATTTGATGATGATGGGGTACAAAACGAATACGTCGGAGATTTTAATTCAGGTACGTGATTGCGTGCATGCTTGCGTGAGTGCGTGCGTGCGTGCGTGCGTGCTTGCTTGCGTGAGTGCGTGCGTGAGCATGATTTATTATATTTATTCATTCGAACATTTGTTTTAAATTACAACGAGGGGTAAATGCTATATTGAATGCTATGATCCTCCATGTTGAATTTTCTTCACTCCCTTTGTTTACAAATTTTCATTTAATATATATATGTTTTATTTTGTGTGATCATAGGAGTGTATTGTCCAAATCAAGAGCCAGGACCATACAACATGCCACCACCACCACCAGCACCAGATAATTCGAATAATAATTTTAATTATCATTTTTTATCACCACCACAAGAGGCATATCCGAAAGAATTGCCCAAACGTTTTCCATGCACTCAATGTCATAAATCATTTTCTCGAAGTCATCATTTGAAAAGTCACATGAGGACACACACAGGAGAACGTCCATTTGCATGCGATTTATGCCAAAGATCATTCGCCAAACATTCTGATTTGACGAGACACAAACAATTTGTACACGGATCAGTGACAACATTTTACATATGCGAAGAATGTGGGAGAACATTTTCGAGGAAGGATCATTTGAAATCGCATTTGTTAACACATAAGAATCGACCGTTGAAATCGTCCGGGGAAAACGACGACGATTCATTCATAAAAACATATTCATGCGATAATTGCGGGAGAGCTTACATTCGTTTGGAAAATTTGAAAAAGCATCAGGAGCAACGTTGCGAAAGCGTCGAGAAATCGGGAAATATATCAAAGACAATCGTGGACGATTTGAAAGACGAAAGGATAACGGAAAAAGTATTCAAGGGAATCAATTTTCATTTCATGAGCGTCAACGACGTGAAAAATCGCGTCGACAACACTCTCAGATCTTATCCTTGCGAATTTTGCAGTCGATTGTTCATAAGGAAAGATCATTTGAAAAATCACGAGAGAACGCACACGGGGGAGAGACCCTTTCAATGCGAACGTTGCGACAAACGTTTTGCAAAACGATTCGTTATGACCCGTCACCTGAGAAACGTTCATCGTGTCAACACGAAAATGCACAAATGTCCGGATTGCGATAGAATGTTCGCGAGAACGGATCATTTGAAAACTCACATGAGGATTCACATATTGGCCGCCGTGAGAAACAAAACGAAGAGCAAAGTTCACATTTGCGGTATATGCGAGAAAGAATTCACGAGGAGCGACAATTTGAAAACCCACATGAAAATTCACTTGTTGGCCGCTGTCAAACTCCAACAGCAAGATACAAACAATCCTCATCAAGTGATGAACAACGTTAATCCAAACGAACCAGAAGAATATAAATTGCCACAGTAAACACCAGCAACAGCAACCATTAAAATACTTCTCATCCTCTCTCTCTCTCTCTCTCTCTCCTACCTATTCAACATCTATTTCTTATTCGTCATCATAAAACTTAACCGTTTCTTTCTCTCTCTTTCTCTTTCTCTTAAATGGCTGTGAAAATTTATTTATTTTCCAGTTGAAATTTAATAATCATAATAATAATATTAAGAAGAAAAAGAAGAAGAAAAAAGTATCATTATTATTAATATTATCCACAAAAACAAGAAAAAAATAACAAAAAAAAAAAAATTTAAAAATAACCAAAAACTTATATTATTAGCGTAAATTTATATATATATATATATATATATATATATATATATATATATATATATATATATTCACGTAAATTATTATTATTATTATTATTATTATCATTATCATAACTTGTAGTAATATTTATTAAAAGAAAGAAAAAAAGGGCTTTAATAAAAGTCTTATAAATAATACGTCATTATTATACGTCATACATTCGTAAGGGGTTCGTCGATACTTTTCCTAAGGAGGAATATTTACTCCCTTCCTCTCCCTTCTCCCCACGTATCGGAATTAGAAGAAGAAGAGGGAACCCCCCATACGAATCCGAGTCGTAATAATAATAATAATTAATTAATCAATCAATCAATCAATCAATATCATCCGAATTTTTTTTTTTTTTTTTTGCGTGCCATTTGATGCAATTATTTAATCACGTTTAATTAATAATAATAATAATATTAATTCATCATCATCATCATCACCGTGAGAACGTGACGTATGTGTGTATGTGACGTCATAAATAATAATCACATTGAAAATTTATTTTATTGCATTAAATAAATAAGTTTATATATATTTATGTATGTATGTATGAATGATATTTTATAGGGAGAAAAGAAAAAGGAAAAATTCGGATTTACAATTTATAATTAACACGAATGAGTATATATATATATATATATAAAAATATATATCGATGTTATTCAAATAATAATTTATTATTTTATATTTTTTTTAAATTATCCTATCAAAACTATTCGATTCGATGTATCGATCGATGAATCGATGAATCGATTAAGGATTTGGAAAAGACATGGGAAAAAAAATTAGAAAACAAAAATTTTTTTTTTCTTCACTTTATTTATTATTATATACGTTATATATAATTAAATGTATAAAATGGCGTGACGTGTGTGTGTGATGACGTCACGATCGAATCAATCCGCCATTTTGTTTTTTGTTATTTATAATCATCGGTCGTAATTATAATACAAATATAATTTATTTATTTATTAATAAACTAATAATAATAATAATAACAAAACAATAATAATAATAATAATAATAAATTCACATCGATCGATTTGTTTTTATATATATATTACTTCGTTTATAATTTAACATTTATATATAAATATATATATATATATATATGTGTGTATGTATATTCGTAAATAAATAAAAATATTTTAATTTTTTCTTTCTTTGTTTGTTTGTTTGTACACGTATGTATATATATATATAGGAAAACGATGAGGATAAAGGTAGGGAGAGGACAATGGGGTCGGAGGGGAAGAGAGGGAGGGAAGGGTGGGGCAAGTGGGGTGAACAAACAAAAACTAATTAAATGAGCACGAATATTTTTTTCTTTTTTTTTTTTTTTCATTTTCTCATTTTATTTTATTTTATATTTACAACGATTGAATTTACGTACGTTCACGCACACGCACACGCACAATAACCCTCCCAGCACACTCACACACACACACGTACGCACACGTGCATACGTGCGCAAATGCATGTAACCAACCCACAACCCATCCATACATTTCCCATTTGAATACGATCCAAGTGTCCGTGCGTGCGTGCGTGCATGCGTGAGCGTGTGTGCGTGTGCGTGTGCGTGTTGTAAAAAAAAAAAAAAACGCGTGGGAATAAATCGTTATCATTTATTACAATTATTATTATTATTATTATTATTATTATTATTATTATTATTATTATTATTATTATTATTATTATTATTATCAAAGTCGTTTTATGTGCGAGTTAAAACCGCACGCGTTTTTTTTCCAATTGACATAAATTTCATTATTATTATTATTATTATCATTATTATTATTATTTACATTTAAAAATATATTGTACGTTTGTACTTCTTTTAAAAACTATTCTTTTTTTTTTGAAATTTTTATAAACGCGCGCGTTTTTTCAAAAAAAAAAAAGCGCGCGAAATTTTATCCTTCCTTTCTTCCTTCCTTCCTTTTGAAAAATTAATTTACTTATTGATAATTATTATTATTATTATTATTTTGTAATCATCTCATCTAAAAATTTGAATACGTTTCGCACGCGATTTTTAATTATTATTATTATTATCATTATTTAAAAAAATAAATAATTTGGTAAAAGAAGGCGAAAAGGCCGAAAGGTTTCGTTCGTTCCTTTTTTATAATAATAATAATAATAATAATAATAATAATAATAATAATAATAGTATGAGTTAAAGTCGTGATTTGATCCTTTTGAATTTTATTAAAATGATTATATTCGAGTCGTGGGAACAAAAAAAAAAAAGGAAAATGGCGTTCGTCAGTCATCGTTCCCCCTTTTTTTTTTTACTTACTCACTCACCCTCTCTCTCCCTCTCTCTCTCCCCCTCTCTCTCTCTCTTGTTCAGTCATCTATATCGAAAAT
>NW_002987847.1:450236-451943 GCF_000006295.1 Pediculus humanus corporis | reverse complement strand
ATCCGCCATTTTGTTTTTTGTTATTTATAATCATCGGTCGTAATTATAATACAAATATAATTTATTTATTTATTAATAAACTAATAATAATAATAATAACAAAACAATAATAATAATAATAATAATAAATTCACATCGATCGATTTGTTTTTATATATATATTACTTCGTTTATAATTTAACATTTATATATAAATATATATATATATATATATGTGTGTATGTATATTCGTAAATAAATAAAAATATTTTAATTTTTTCTTTCTTTGTTTGTTTGTTTGTACACGTATGTATATATATATATAGGAAAACGATGAGGATAAAGGTAGGGAGAGGACAATGGGGTCGGAGGGGAAGAGAGGGAGGGAAGGGTGGGGCAGGTGGGGTGAACAAAAAAAACTAATTAAATGAGCACGAATCTTTTTTTTTTTTCATTTTCCCATTTTATTTTATTTTATATTTACAACGATTGAATTTACGTACGTTCACGCACACGCACACGCACAATAACCCTCCCAGCACACTCACACACACACACGTACGCACACGTGCATACGTGCGCAAATGCATGTAACCAACCCACAACCCATCCATACATTTCCCATTTGAATACGATCCAAGTGTCCGTGCGTGCGTGCGTGCATGCGTGAGCGTGTGTGCGTGTGCGTGTTGTAAAAAAAAAAAAAACGCGTGGGAATAAATCGTTATCATTTATTACAATTATTATTATTATTATTATCAAAGTCGTTTTATGTGCGAGTTAAAACCGCACGCGTTTTTTTTCCAATTGACATAAATTTCATTATTATTATTATTATTATCATTATTATTATTATCATTATTATTATTTACATTTAAAAATATATTGTACGTTTGTACTTCTTTTAAAAACTATCCATTTTTTTTTTTTTGAAATTTTTTTAAACGCGCGCCTTTTTTTTTTAAAAAAGCGCACGAAATTTTATCCATCCTTCCTTCCTTCTTTCCTTCCTTTTGAAAAATTAATTTACTTATTGATAATTATTATTATTATTATTATTATTATTATTTTGTAATCATCTCATCTAAAAATTTGAATACGTTTCGCACGCGATTTGTTATTATCATTATTATCATTATTTAAAAAAATTAATGAGTTGGTTAAAGAAGGCGAAAAGGTCGAAAGGTTTCGTTCGTTCCTTTTTTATAATAATAATAATAATAATAATAATAATAATAGTATGAGTTAAAGTCGTGATTTGATCCTTTTGAATTTTATTAAAATGATTATATTCGAGTCGTGGGAACAAAAAAAAAAAAAAAAGGAAAATGGCGTTCGTCAGTCATCGTTCCCCCTTTTTTTTTTTTACTTACTCACTCACCCTCTCTCCCTCTCTCTCCCCCTCTCTCTCTCTTGTTCAGTCATCTATATCGAAAATGTCGGACGGAAAGAGTGGGGGTGGGGAAGGGAAACATTTGATAATGCAACTTTAGAAAAATAATAATAATAATATTAATAATGAACCTAAAAATCGGTTTAGAAAATTTTTTTTTTTTTTAAGGAACGAATAATGATAATAATAACAACAACGTTTGTTACATCATCATCATCATCATCATCGCGAGCGAACGTTGTAATAGATCGTTACTTTTTTTTTTTTTTGGGGTTGGTAGTATTAATAATAATAATAATAATAATAATAAGGGGTTAAAATTTTTTTTTCAAACG
>NW_002987847.1:449088-450216 GCF_000006295.1 Pediculus humanus corporis | reverse complement strand
AAAATTAATTTACTTATGATAATTATTATTATTATTATTATTATTATTATTTTGTAATCATCTCATCTAAAAATTTGAATACGTTTCGCACGCGATTTGTTATTATCATTATTATCATTATTTAAAAAAATTAATGAGTTGGTTAAAGAAGGCGAAAAGGTCGAAAGGTTTCGTTCGTTCCTTTTTTATAATAATAATAATAATAATAATAATAATAATAGTATGAGTTAAAGTCGTGATTTGATCCTTTTGAATTTTATTAAAATGATTATATTCGAGTCGTGGGAACAAAAAAAAAAAAAAAAGGAAAATGGCGTTCGTCAGTCATCGTTCCCCCTTTTTTTTTTTTACTTACTCACTCACCCTCTCTCCCTCTCTCTCCCCCTCTCTCTCTCTTGTTCAGTCATCTATATCGAAAATGTCGGACGGAAAGAGTGGGGGTGGGGAAGGGAAACATTTGATAATGCAACTTTAGAAAAATAATAATAATAATATTAATAATGAACCTAAAAATCGGTTTAGAAAATTTTTTTTTTTTTTAAGGAACGAATAATGATAATAATAACAACAACGTTTGTTACATCATCATCATCATCATCATCGCGAGCGAACGTTGTAATAGATCGTTACTTTTTTTTTTTTTTGGGGTTGGTAGTATTAATAATAATAATAATAATAATAATAAGGGGTTAAAATTTTTTTTTCAAACGCGACGAACGAACGAACGTTAAGGCGGCGTTTTTGTCGTTACTTTTCGCATGGAAATTCTTCGATTATTCCCTAACAATAAACAACAGCAACAACAACAACAGCAACAACAGCAACAACAACAACAACAACCACAACGACGACAGCAAACTCTTCGACATTACTTTACAAAAATTTCTGTCGGAATTTCATAATTTTTCCTTTCCTTTCCTTTCCTTTCCTTTAAATTGTGATGATCACACCTCGCGGAAAAATCCAATTATTATTATTATTTTCTTTTAACCTTTTGACCTTTCTTTCCCTTTCCAAATCTTATTCCTATCAATATGATTTACCTTACAATACTTTACGTTTTTCTTTTTACAATAAAAAAATAATAAATTTTAATAATGTGTGTGTGTGTGTGTGTGTGCGTACGTG
>NW_002987847.1:409338-449068 GCF_000006295.1 Pediculus humanus corporis | reverse complement strand
TTTGAATTTTATTAAAATGATTATATTCGAGTCGTGGAACAAAAAAAAAAAAAAGGAAAATGGCGTTCGTCAGTCATCGTTCCCCCTTTTTTTTTTTTACTTACTCACTCACCCTCTCTCCCTCTCTCTCCCCCTCTCTCTCTCTTGTTCAGTCATCTATATCGAAAATGTCGGACGGAAAGAGTGGGGGTGGGGAAGGGAAACATTTGATAATGCAACTTTAGAAAAATAATAATAATAATATTAATAATGAACCTAAAAATCGGTTTAGAAAATTTTTTTTTTTTTTAAGGAACGAATAATGATAATAATAACAACAACGTTTGTTACATCATCATCATCATCATCATCGCGAGCGAACGTTGTAATAGATCGTTACTTTTTTTTTTTTTTGGGGTTGGTAGTATTAATAATAATAATAATAATAATAATAAGGGGTTAAAATTTTTTTTTCAAACGCGACGAACGAACGAACGTTAAGGCGGCGTTTTTGTCGTTACTTTTCGCATGGAAATTCTTCGATTATTCCCTAACAATAAACAACAGCAACAACAACAACAGCAACAACAGCAACAACAACAACAACAACCACAACGACGACAGCAAACTCTTCGACATTACTTTACAAAAATTTCTGTCGGAATTTCATAATTTTTCCTTTCCTTTCCTTTCCTTTCCTTTAAATTGTGATGATCACACCTCGCGGAAAAATCCAATTATTATTATTATTTTCTTTTAACCTTTTGACCTTTCTTTCCCTTTCCAAATCTTATTCCTATCAATATGATTTACCTTACAATACTTTACGTTTTTCTTTTTACAATAAAAAAATAATAAATTTTAATAATGTGTGTGTGTGTGTGTGTGTGCGTACGTGTGTACGCATGCGTGTATGTGTGCGTGTGTACACATGTGTGTGCGTGTGTGTGTGTGTGTGTATGCCTTTACAAAAAAAACTTTTAAGTCACTTCTTTTAATTACCTAACGATGAATCGGATTGACGGAATCGAGTTTTTCTGGAGAAGAGGATGATGCCTTATCATCTGGATAACAAGTCCTTTCTCCTTTTTCTTCCTGGACGTCAAACACTCTTTCCTGCATATAAAAAACATCATCATCATCATCATCATCGTCTCTACGATGCCAAATTTCTCTAAAGGGATTTTAATAGGTTCTAACCTGGGATTTGTCGTATTTTAACCTTTTCCACAAAAAAGGTTTCTTATCGTTTGTTGTTGTCGTCGTTGTCGTTGTCGTCGTCGTCGTCGTCGTCGTCGCTCCCGGTTCGACGTTTGATGACGTGTAATTAGGATTGCTGAACGTCAGTACGTTTTTAGAATCGGAAAACATGTACTTTTTCTGTTTTTTACGTTTCCGACGAAATAAAACAACGAGGGAAAACGTTAATGAGAGTATTATAAGGACGCAAAGTATCTGAAATTTTATGGAAAACACATTATTATCATTATTATTATTTTAAATACCGCTGAATGATGGAAAAGCGTTCTTGGACGGTTAAATTCAAATTTTAACTCACGGTTATGACGCATATTAATAAAAGCTGTTTGGAAACTGAATCTTTCGTCATGGAATCGTTCGTGGCGTCTATGTTTGGATCTCCGTGGATTTTATCCAGTTCGCTTTTAGTTCCGCCATCGACTCCGTGTATTATTAAATCATCATCATCATCATCACTTTTAGGTATCGTAATTTTTTCTTTGGGCTCTACGGAAAAAAAAACCCCCCCATTTTTAAAATCAATCCTAATGTAATTTACGGTAGTTTTTTTTTTGTTTACCTTTTTCGCAAGGTCGATCGTCAGGTACGTCTGGACAAGCGCAAATATAATCCTTTCGCCGGAATAGGCACAAATGTGAGCAAAATCCATTGTTTTCCTACATCATACAACATTTATTTCAATGTAAACGAACGAACGTCATTCTTTAACGATTTACATGATTCGACAGGTACAAACCTGGCAAGGAGACCACCCCAACTGTCTCTTGCTCGAAACTGCTTTTATTTCCATTACACTTTCCAATTCCGATCGGATCGGCATACGATCTCTTCCTGTTGTCTTGTCGGCTCTTTCGACCGATTTCGAATACCAATCCGTCCAGTAAATGTGTTCTTCAAACTGTCGATTAAAAATTCGTATTTATTGTATTACACTCTCTTTACGAATCGCATTCAAGCGTGATAATAATAATAATAATAATAATTACAATTGTTAAACCGAACGGATGAGTTGCAGCGGGTACCAATTGCACTCTGTTTCTACCGTGCAAATCGCTAAATTCAATTCTGTCCTTTAAAGCATCTGCCCAATATAATTTCAATGCTGTGTAATCGACTGCGAGTCCATTTGGAAATCCTAAATCCGCTCCTATGATGACTCGCCTTTGAGATCCGTCCATGAATGATCTTTCGATCCTCGGGGAATCCCCCCAATCCGTCCAATATAAATACCTGAAAAATCAATCGAATCACTACCGAATGGTCAACGCATTTTTTTTAATAATAATGATAATAGAACGACCGTATATACCCTCTTCCGGGAAACACAGTTATGGCTCTTGGTTCGTCTAATCCTTTGTTAAAAATGACCTTGCGACACTTTCCATCTATTTTCGATACTTCCAATACTTTTCTACCCGTGTCCGTCCAATATAAATTTTCCGATAGCCAATCAACGGCGATACCATCCGGCGTCGTTAAATTTTCTTTTATTATTATTTTATTTTCCGACAGGTTTTTCATGTTCACCCCCCTGCAAAACACATAGGTGTTAGTAACGGTACAATGTACTGACAAAAATAACACCTGTTGCGTACCTTATGACGTCCAAATTGACATCCGAGTAAAAAATTATTTGCTTGTTCCAATGAAAGTCGACGGATATGGAATTTTGTATGTCTAATATGGGGAGTGTCACATCCCAAAGTTCTTCCGTGTCCAGAGAAACGCGTACCAATTTACTCCTCGTCGCGAATAAGAGGAAGGTCGATGGTAAGTGATTACACGTTTTGGAATCCTCCTAAACGTGACAAGAACAAGAGGTGAAATTGGAATGCACGAGCGCATGATGGAGGATACAACCGTCAGGTCGACCGGATGCCGATACCGGAAGTATGCGGCATACCGGAAGTGGTGGTTGTAATAGGGACTGTACGAGTACATATTCTATATTGGTGTGTATAATGATGGCCTGTACGGATGTACAGACGCTACAAAAATTGTGAAAAATATTCACAAAAGTTCCCCTCCACGGAAATCTTTAGTAAAAGGCGAAAGATTTATTCGTTATGAAGGGAAACACGAATTGACGAACTATAAGGTAAGCATTAAATTCTTATTGTGAAACAAGTAATTGTTCAGTTTGACGATTTGATAAAAATTCCAAAGAATACGAACGCAAAATGAAAATAATTAATTTTTGCGCTTTTGTAATTATTATTATTCCCTTGTCGACGTCATAAAAATAAAAATTATTAATTATTTATAAATTATTATAAAAAAAATTTCGAAAAAAATATCACCGAAATTTAATTATTAAAATCAGAGACATCTAACGGTTGTTTTTGAAATTAATAAATTTGCACCAACGCGATGACGTCATTATTATTTCCCCTACACCTTTTCTAAAATAAACGCACCTTTAAATAGTTTTTTTTTTTTTTTTTTACCTGGAGAACTATTCCGGTTGGACAAGCGCACGCGAACCCTTCCGGTTTTCGCAAACACAAATGTGAACAACCGCCATTGTCGCTTCCGCATGCGTTTTCTGCTATGTTTTCCGCCTGGAAAATCATGAAAACAAAATTTTTTTTTAATCGTGCTTGCTATAATTAATCATTATTATCATTACATCTTACCTGGACCGACCGAATGTCCATCAGACCCTCCAAACCTTTTCTGATAACTTGACTATCGCTTCCGTTTCTTTTATCCGCTCTATGAACGGATTGCGTTTTCCAATCCGTCCAATACATGTGCGTACCCACAATAACCAAGCCGTACGGATGAGGTACCTAATAAACAATTCCATTGTTAGTTTGCGAATGAATAAATTTTTGTATAAAAACCCTAAAAGTGAAAATTACTTCTCGGACAATTATTTTCCTTCCTCGGCCTTCGAGATCAGAACTTTCGATCGTTTTTCTTTTTCCATCGTTCCAGTAAAGTCTTCCTCCCGGTCGATCTATAGCCAACCCATTTGGCCAATCCAAATCGTCAGCTATGAGAACTTTTCTGGAAAATTTAAATCGTTAGCCATTGGCTTTTCCCTTTTTCTTTTTTTTTGGAAAATAGGATTTACCTGTTTTTACCATCCATATCTGCTTGTTCTATTCTTGCTTTTTTACCCCAATCGGACCAAAACATGAGACCGTGATGATAGTGTAAGGTGATAGCTCTAGGATTTTCCAAATCGGACCAAATCAATACTTTTCTATTCGTTCCATCTAATTCACAAATTTCTATGCTGTTTCTACCCGCATCAGTCCAGTATATCTAAAATTTAATAAAAATTAATAAATGAAAATTGAAAAATTGGGAAATACAAAAAAAAAATTAATTTCTGCTCATTTCTAGAACCTTCCGTCCCGTTGAATCTACGACGATTCCGTCTGCTGTATCTAAACCATCAATTATGATCCTATCAACATTATAGCCGTCTCGAGATGCTCGCATAATAACATCTTCAGTCGTATCCGTCCAGTAAATATCACCTGATTTCATACAGGAATGCATACGTTATTATAAAATGAAAGAGAGGACAATATAAATAGCATTCGTAAAACAATCAATTTAAAAAAAATTTTTAACCTGTTTTTCTATCCACGTCAACTCCTTTTGTATTTTTCATCGGAGGCAAAGGAAGGACCGTGTCGACTAAATAAGGTACGTCCAACGAAATTTCTCGAATATCGATACGATGAGCAAAAATTAAAGAATTCGTAGGTCCGGGAGCGCATGTTTTACCATCTCTCTACGTTTATACAAATAATTGTAAAAGGATTAATGGTCGACGACGATAAATCGTAAAAGTTAAAACTCACCAGTAGTTTTATCCCGATTGGACAAGCGCAAGAATATTTTTCAGGTGGTGGAGCTATTAAGCAAAGATGAGAACAACCGCCATTTTCAATGAGACACGGTGAATGAAATTTTTGAAATTCCCGATGGAAAACTCTTACGTCCATAAGACCCGATATTCGATCTCTTTAATAAAAATTAGAAATTAATACCTGCGAAAAACATTCCATAAACCTTTTTTTTTTTTTATAATATCCGTGTGCGTACCTTAAAATCGCACCATTTTTCCCGGTATTTTTATCAGCCATGTGTATGCTATTCGTTTCCCAATCGGTCCAGTATATATTCTTACCGAAGAGTGTCAATCCGAACGGATGACGTACTTCGGTACCTGAAACTGAAAACGTTTGGTTAATTTTTTTATTTCATTCAAGTCATGAAAAAAAAAAACAGAAACGTACTCCTTAATGTTGTCCTTCCGGAACCGTCTAATCTCGAATATTCGATTGCTTTGGTGCCGCCGTCAACCCAATAAATCCGACTTTTCTCATGATCAATGGCTAATCCATTCGGCCATATTAAATCTTTTGAAAAAAGAATTTTACGATTTGATCCGTTCATTCCGGCTCTTTCGATTTTCGGTGTTTTTCCCCAGTCGCTCCAATACATGTAACCACCTGAAATACATGATGGATTAAGCCATACGCAATTAAATAATTTTTAAACGGATGTGAGCGACAGGTACCGATAGGTTCTACGACTATATCTCTTGGCTTGTCTAATCCGTCCCAAATCAATAAAGCTCTCATTGATCCATTTAAATTAGATAACTCTATCCTGTTCGTGCCTGCATCCGCCCAATATAACTTTTTGGTTACCCAATCGATCGCTAGACCGGAAGGAGATTCTACAAAAGAAGTAATGAAAGCGTGTAGTATAATATAAAGAATAAAATTATTTTCCAAACGGATCAAGTACCTAGATTACTACTGATGACAACTTCCTGATTAGAACCGTTTAAAAAACTTTTACTTATTCTATGACTTTCAACGTCGGTCCAATAAATGGTATTTTTATCAGAATCGAAAGCAAGGGCGACAGCCGATCGAACTTGATCCAGAGGTATAACCATATCAATGATCCCGACTTCTTTTCCCTGTCCCAATTGGCGTAATCTAATGTCTTTATTCCTTGCAAAAATTAATAGTTTTTCAGGAGTGTCCGTACAGCTTTTTCTAAAATGAAAACGTTTAAACATTTTTTAACAACAAGTTTAACTTTAAATAAAATTCTTCTTATGTTTTATTAGCAATTACTTGTCTTTATGAAGGTGTAAACCAAGTGGACAAGCGCATCTGTAGGATGATTTAGTCGGTAAGCATAGGTGAGAGCACCCACCGGTATTGTTACCGCAGTGATTGGTAAAAGATGGCTGACGTTGAGAGTGAAAACTACGGATAAAAATTTTGTTATGAAGTTTTAAGTGAAATGACCTTTTTTTAAACTTCAATATCATTTGTACCTGTGTATATCCATGGGAAAATGTAAGCCCGTGTGTACTATTTTATAACCCATTCCAGTGTCTTTATTAGCACTTGCTATGCTTTTTGTGTGCCAATCCGTCCAATAGATGGCTTCCTCAAACAAAGTTATAGCAAACGGATGAGGTAATCCTTTGGTTACAATCTGAAAGAGGATTGGTTCGTTAAAAAATCAAGGTATACTTGTTAAAATTAAAAAACTGTTTCCGTACCTTTCTTCTTTCGCTTCCGTCAAATTTGGCACTTTCAATTGCATGATGTTTAGCATCCGTCCAATACAATCGATCTATGGCATAATCTAAAGCTAAACCATTGGGCCAAAATACTCCTTCGGTTATTATGCTTTTCCTATTACTTCCGTCCATTTCGGACACTTCAATTTTCGGTTTCGGTCCTGCGCAAGAAATAAATAACTAACGGGAACTCTCATTAAAAGAACGATTTCATTTAAAAATTTTACATGGAAAAAACATACCCCAATCGGTCCAAAATACAACAGCTAAACCTGGATGAACAACTATCGCTCTGGGTTTATCCAAATCGTTGGAAGCAATTACGGATCTGTGTTTACCGTCTAAAGTAGCAACTTCTACCCTGCGAGTACCAGAATCCGTCCAGTATAGGAGGTCGTGAATCCAATCGATAGCTACACCTCCTGGAGATTCTAATCCCCATTTAATAACATCTAATTTTCGTAATAAGATTTGTCGTTAGCATCGCATTCTAAATAAAAAATTTTCTTATTTAAGAAAAAGTTTATACTAACCTGATTTTTCGGTTCCGTTAACTTTTGCTCGTTTAATCACGTCCATAGATACATCCGACCAATAAATCCAACCTTTATTATAATGATAATCGATAGCTATGGCATTTTGTAAACCTTTTAAAATTGCCGTGTACCTTAAATTGTTAAGACTTACCTAAAAGCAAATTTGATTATTATTTCAGTAATAAAACATTTGTTTGGTTAAGTGAACTCGTCGTTAATTTTACTTGTCTTATATCGATCCTATTGGCAAATATTAAGGTTGGTGGGTCACCGATGGCTTTACAAGTTCGTCCATCAGGTCTCAATACGTAACCTTTTCTACAAAGGCACGTAAATGATCCAATCGTGTTATTGCAAATCTGACTGCAAACGGGATCGTACTCAAATTTGCATTCATCGATATCATCGCAACTAAAAAAAATCCATCAATTTGTACTCGTTGAAAATGAAAAAAAAAAAAAAAAATCGATAAAACCTTTAGGGACGTACGTGTGGTTATCACTTGACAAAATAAATCCTGCTTCACAACTGCAAGCATCTCTCCCGTTGGATAGTACCACGCACAACTGTTGACATTTCGAATCATCATCACATTTCTTTTTTTTCGGACAGTTACGTTCATCTGAAAATTAAAATCAACCGTTGAAAAATTTTTGTTTTGTGAAACGATTTTAAATTGAGCATTCGCGACGACGAAAATTTTCTAACCTTCTCCTTTCGGACAGTCTTTTTTCCCATCGCAAACATGTTTTCGACCGATGCAATTTATCAAAGGCTTGGGCGATTTCCGAATGAGAATGGCGGACGAATCGTTTTTTTGATGAGCAGCGCAATTAAATTGAGTTTCGTGACAAGTTTGTTCGCAATTTTCTTCGTCTTCGCCTTTGGAACAATCCTGAACATTATCGCAAAGCCAGGTTTTCTATTTGGAAACAAAACAAAAATTTCATTCTCTGCAAATTTATTTTCATTTCCACGAGAAGTAAAATTCTCACCAAAATGCAATTTCCATTGTTGCAAGAAAATTCATCCGGACCGCAGGTTTTGGGTAATTTTTCAGTACAGCCCATTTCATCTTCGCCATTTTCGCAATCCGTTTCCTCATCGCATTTCCACAATTCTGGAATGCAACGTCCGCCATTACATCTTGAAAAATAAAGAGGTATATAAACGATCATTAATTTCTTAAACAATCAACGACATTTCTTCGACAAAACCCCAAAAACTAACTTAAATTCTGAAGTTCCGCAACTGGATTCCGTATTGGGACAATTTTGTTCATCGGACCAATCGCCGCAATCGTTATCGCCATCACATTTAAAATTTTTTTTTACACATCTCGGATACGCACATTCAAATTCATTTTCATTACAAACGTGGGGTTCTTGAGCTAAAAGTTATGATAAAAAAAATTTTAAGTTAAGACGACCAATACAGTCACAATAATTGTTGTTGGTTAAATGCATACCGCAATCTGCTTCATCTGATCCATCGGAACAATCAGGTTCGAGATCGCATTTCCATGATAATGACACGCAATTACCATCAGTACAATGAAATTCATTTATGGAACAAGCGCTGGAAAAAAAAAGAAAAAAATTAATTTTAAAACTATTATAAATTTTACTGGTTTACGTATTATATAAAATTTTGATTTGTACTTTTTTTTCGTGCAATTGGTTTCGTCAGAATAATCTTTACAATCGTTGTCACCATCACAAAGCCATGATTTCTGTATGCAAAATCCATTATTACATTCGAATTCTCCCTCGGTGCAATTTCGTCCTAAAATCCAAATAAATAAATGAACTTTTCCAATTACTTTTATTTTAATTTAAATAAATAATTTCGTTACCATCGCAATGCGTTTCATCGCTGAAATCCCCGCAATCGTCGTCACCGTCACACAACCACGTTTTTTTAATACATTTTCCAGATCTCGGACACCGAACGTAATTATCAGTTTCCAGACAGCTTTGAAAAATGTCCAACTCAGTTTCTCCACATTCTAATTCGTCTTGTTCTCCTGTGCAATCTGCATCGCCATCGCAACGAAAAGTGTTCGGTATGCACGTGCAAGATCCCACGCATAGAAATTCATCTGAAGTTTCGATAAAAATTAGGTTTCGAATCAGGTTTTAAAAATCAGGGAAGTTGTTTTAAAAAAAAATAATTCCCGACCTTGTTCGCATTCGCCCCCGCAGGGACTAAATTTTCCAGCGACAATTTCTTCTTCATCATCTTCTTCTTTTAATTTTAACAGTCTTTCGGACATTTCCTCTTGTCTCATTTCGCTAAAACCTTCTCTCGATATGATTTCTGAATTTCTAGAAATATCCGGCGACGGAAAATTTATTTGTCCGTTTAAATATCCGGTACCTGGAAAAACAGTCCCATTATTACCTATCCCCTCTCACAATTTTACAATGCGAATAAAAACAACACTAACCCCTTACTAATCCGGATCTGTAACTCGGATTTAAATTATTTGTAGATGTTGATTTCCTTGTAAAATCTTCTCCGGGATAACCAAAACCACTACCCGATCCGACGTTGTAATTTGGATATGGTATGGGAGAGTAAAATGAATTACCGGGATAAAAATCTATATTCGGATGATGGGATATGGGTATGGTCATTGGGACGGGCATGGGTTGATACATGTTTGGTAAAAGATGATGTTTGTGTCCGTGATGTCTTCCAAATTTTCCTTTTCCATCTATGTCGTAATTCGAATTGGGTAATTCTGGATGTCTCGCATTGTGTGGATTGATATAACTTCGCCCGTGAGTGTAGTCGTAATGTTTTTTATTATTGCTTAAATTGTATGGTTTTTTTCGCGTACCTTGATTATTTACGCCACCCTAACGAAACGAAAAATAAAAATGAGTTTAATTTAAATACTAAAACCTTAAATTTAAAAACTTTTTCAATAATTTACTCACGGGTTTCAACGATTTCGAATGACTTTTTGAATTAACCGGTGGTGGCAATGGAGAATCAAAATCTATACTTCCATCATCATCGAGTAGAGTAGCCTCAGTATTTTGTAGTTTCCCACAACAAACTTCTTCATGAAATACAAAATTATTATTATTATTATTACTTTTTATTTATTTATTGATACTCAGTTCTTGTAAAATATACTTATGTATTCATGAAATTTGATTGATTTAGGTCAGGTATATACTCTTTAAATCAGAATATAAATAAAAAAGTTGAATTTCATAGGTTTTCCCCCCCTTCCCCTTCCCCTTCCCCCCAAGTTTGAAAAAAATTATTAGGTTTTATAAAAAGGTTCCATCATTGATTAAGTTCTTATGTAAAAATGAAAGAAATTTCCACACACACACACACACACACACACACACATTCAACCTCCTAGAGGAATGAATGAAAATTGTGTAAAAAAAAAAAAAAATTTTCCTTTTTTCATTTTCCCCCATGAAAATTATCATTATTAATTGTGGAAAAGCATCATCAGAAAATTTATAAATTTTAGGAAGTGTAAAATGCAATACAAATCATTGAGAATGAGAGAACATATTGTGACAGAAGGTTTACTAACACAAAATTCATTCTGCATTTTTTCACAAATGTATAATAATAATAATAATAATGATAATTCAGAAAGGAAAAACTGTAGGTCTTACAATGTATAGTTGCCATAGTAACAACATCCCACACAAAAATTCAGTTTATATTTTCCATCTTTATCCAACCATCTATTTCATTCTAACCAATGTAAAATTATATGAGAGTTTCATTCTTTCTCTCTCTCTCTCTCTCTTATTTTTCTTTCCTTTTTCAACTTTTTCCTCTCATTGAATACCGCCGCCGTTCAATGTCTCGCACGTTTACCTCATTCTCTCTCTCTCTCTCTCTTTCATTGTCTTTTTCTCTTTCTACAAACTACATCTATCTTTATCTTCTCTCTCTCTCTCTCAGTTTCACTCCCTCAACTTTTATTGATCTCCCGATTTTACCCTGGTCTACACCAATAATTTCAAAACAACCAACCAACCGACCAGTCAGCCAAACAACCAACCTACCTGATTATTCCTGTTTTCACACAACATTCATTCAAAATCATGTTACGGTAGGTTGGGTGCATTAAATGATGGGAAAAAAAAAAATTTTTAAATCATGTTACCCCCCCCCCATAACACCCCCATTTATTTTTATATGTATCCATTTCACAGTTATTGTCAGAGAGAGAGACAATTTTCATTTGTCATATTGAACAACAGCAACAACCACAGAAAAAGAAATTTTCACATTTTCAAGTGTAATAATAATAATAATAATAATATCCACCACAATGAATGAAATAATTATAATTAATAACCAATTAAAATTTCATTTTATGAAGTTTGGTCTCAGGGTTGCTCTTATGCAATCATAAGCAAATTTTATGTACATGATTGTCATAATAATAATAATAATAATAATAATTTTTTTGATTCAATCTGGGGGAAACAATACAAAACCCCTTAACAAAAAAAATAAAAAATTTGAAATTTTTTTTTTTTTGTACAGTACCTGGTAATTTGACAACTTCCAATGGAAATATCTGTATAAAAAGTAAAACGAAAACGGATGCTGCAGATTTTCTTTTCGGCATTTTCTTTTTTTTTTTTAAATAATTAATTGCAATTTTTTCTTTCACATGATATTATTTATTTTCTTTCTTGATTTAATTCACACAACGAAATATTATAATTAATGTTTTTTTATGCACTTTTTAACAACTTAAATGAAAATTTTTTTTTCTGCATTAAAGTTCAAATATTGTGAAATGAAAAATGGTGACAATTTTTAACAGTTTTTCGAACGAAGCGAACAAAAAATCCGCCCACGCAAATTTTAAAATCATTTATATTTGACACAAAATTAAATTTGATATATAAAACTTAAACTTTATTAATTAATTACTTAATTAATCCACAATTCGAAAATTCATTTTCGCCATTAAAACACAAATTTTATGTAATTATTATTATTATTATTACATATTAGCGTTACATATTTCAAATTTTAAAAAATTTCTAATAATGAGTAGGGTTGCAACAAACGGAAAACTTTTTTTTTTTTTTCGATAAAACTCGATTATAACCGTTGAAAATTAATAAATATTAAATCTTTCCATAGAATTCCAAACGGTTTTTTTTTTCACTTTTCACTTTTCATTGTCATTTATTCACTTATGAAGAATCACATAACGTTTTTTTTTTTGAAAACGCGCGTTCGATTTTCTTATAAATATTTTACATTATTAAACAAATACTTTTTATTAAAATAACATATTAATAATGCCGTTAATGTATTAAATTAATAATAATAAATTAATAAATTCGCCGGGATTTCTTTTCGAGATGTGAATAGCGTTTTCCCGTGATGACCAGGTAATTCCTAACGAAGCGCATGCACCGCCAAATTTAAAGATGGCGTCTTTTTTTTCCTAACGGGTAGACTGGGTCTTGCTTATTTTTAAGCGGTATCTAAAAAAAAAAAACCTGCTAAACATTGAAATTAAGGCATTTAAAAAACTGCCGTCTGTCGGAATTTTTCGGAACCAAAATAAGGAACAATCAAAAAAAACAAATAATAATAATAATAATAAATATTCTTTTTTTTTATTAAATTTTAATTAATTTATTTAATTATTGTTTTTATTTTATAAATTATTTACTTTTATTTAATTAATTTATTTCATTATTTATGAGAAAAGGGAAAAAAAGAAAACTTTACGTTAAGATACGGCTTATAAAAGTTTTGAATGAAACCAAAAAAAAAACCGTTAAATTTAAAGTTAAAGAGACTTGTTAGTGTTGAAAGCTTTTTTTGTTTTAATTTTAATATCACATTACAGGAGAGATAATTTTTGTGAATTGTCATGTCAGCACTTTGTAACATAATACTACAAATAAATACCCTCATATATATTTATTTATTTATTTAAACTATAAATATATGTACATTCATTTTTTTTAAATGAGCTAAAACCTTTTGGCAATAACATATATATAAATATTCGTTTTTAAAATATTTAGCAAAAAAAACCATAACTTATTTATTAAAATTTGTAATTCTTATCATCAACATTTGTTATAATTTATTTGTAATATTTAAAAATTTAAACAAAAATAATGATAGATAAATTCTATTGGTAAAAATGGAAAACATGTGAAGTTGAAATTTCATTAAAAAAAATCTTTTTACAAGTTAATTTATTAGTTAGTCGTCTCATAATTTGTTTTTTTTTTTAATAATAATTCGTTAAATTTAATTCAATTAAAACCATTTGAGCAATTATTAAACAATGGTCTCACCTAAAGGCTTATTAATTGCCTAAGTTTCACACAAATTCGTTTTTTTTTTTTTTCCAAAATTTAACCATGGCTAATTATTTAACACGTTTATTAAATCCTTTTACCTTTTCTAACATTTTTATAAAATGTATATACTCTTAAACGAATCATAACAAATCATAAATCACTCTAGATAAACAATTTTTTTGTTACATATAATTCACAATTCGAATGTAATTTTCCGTTATTCTAATACCACGTCAAAATCTACGCAAAACAACGACATGCTTTTTTCAATTTGTTTTAAACGAAAAATAGATTTTAATGGGACGCAGGGGGAGGGAGGGAGGAAATACACTAAATTTTATTAAAGTTTTGCGTATAAATATTTACTACTCATTGCTCAAAAAATAAAATGTCCAATAAACGACATTGAATAAAATAAACGAAACCGGAAATATAAATCTTGAATATTTATCTATGATGTTAACGTCTTTGATTTTCGGCATTGAATTTTTCAAAGCTGCTGCACCTTTTTTAATGGCGTGAAAAACTTTCGGCTTATTACTTACTGGCACTGTTTTACTTCCTCTAAATCTCAAACCCCCTGAAAAAAGAGTTGTTTTAATAGTAAGGTATTTACATAAATATCATTAAGTGTAAAACGAAACGTACCTGAATTGGGCCTGTACAAACTAGTTCGACTCATACGAAAACTCGGTGGAAATTTTGTCGAGTCATCTAAACCTGTACACGAATGTTGATTATGTTTGTACCTGATGCTGGGAATGGGTGACATTTGAACTTCTTGTAATTCTATTATCTCTTCATTAGATAATCCTCCAGAACTACTGGAAGCCTCTTGACCTAACGCATCGTTTGTTTTAGGCAGGTGAAGAGTATTACCTGATTATTATTATTATTATTTAAAAAAAAAGGTGAATTGGAAAACAAAATGAAAGGTACATCACACTCACTCTTATTATTATTATCTTTATTTTTTTTTGATTTATTTTTTGCCCTTGCTCCCCAATATGTATAGTTGACAGCAGCATATTCTAAAAGAGCAGCAAATACAAATACAAAACACATAACAAGGTATATGTCAATGGCTTTGACATATGAGATTCTAGGTAGGCTACTTCTCACACCCGTGCTTATCGTTGTCATTGTTAGTACCGTGGTTATACCTGTAAAGGTACATCAATGTTAAGACAGTCATCAGGATTAACAGTTATGAAATTTTGATGACATTTACCCAATGCTACTCTTGCACTTGTTGCTTCATGATTTATCCAAAAAGATACCCATGATAACATGACAATTAATATCGATGGAAGATACGTCTGAAAAGGAACGAAAAAATTAAAATGGGAGAAGAGGAAATGGCATACCTGTGAGAGAGATGGACATACCTGAAATATAAAATATCCAATGTTTCTTTGTAATTTGAAAGAAAGTGATAACCTTTGATAAATTCCAGTGGCAAGACTTTCTTTTCTATCATTTGTTTCGTAGCCTATGATTGTAAATTGTGGTAATTGAGCTTTTTCTACTCCTCTTACCGGAGTATCTTTCCAATACATGACAACATCAAGTACGGTGTATCCATCTGGCGAATGAAATCGGTAAATAACACAAAAACAAAATGGCGAAAATGATTTTATTATTATTATTATTATTTCACTTACAACTTTCTATTTCTACGGTACAATTTTGTGAATCTAAAGGATAATAATGAAGATCCATCATGCATGCCAACGTTGTCGTGAAACGCATACCGTAGGTTATACTACCATCGCCATTTAAACGAACAAGTTTATTTCTTTCCGTCACATCGTGAAGAAAACTAAAAAAAAAAATTATTATTTAAAAAATAAACTTTTCTGTTTGTAAAACGGTTTAACAAGAAACCTAAACCCGTACCTGTTTTTATCGTTTGCAAAAAATGTATCAGGTACCCAAATTTTTTCAGCAAAATCACCCGCCAACGTTAATGTTTCATCATCCGTACTAAATGCTAATCTTTCATCTTTCCAATATTGATCTAAATACATTGTGATTGTGTAATCCTGAAAAATACAAAAAAAAATCACGTGACAGTACCTTAAAACCTAAAAAAAAATTTTGTTAAAATTTTAAATTAAACTCACCATATTTACTTCAGATATAGAATCGAAACTTGCTATCGTCATGTCCATTCCAACGTACAATGGGTCACCTTACCAAAAAAAAATTTCTTTTTTATATAATTTTATAATAATAATAATAATAATAATAATAATAATAATGATGATGATGATGGTGATGATGATGATGGTGATGATGATGATTTTTTTAAAATTTTTTCATCGAGTGGTAAAAATTAAATGGAAAAATGGATTTTTTTTGTTTAAATAATTGGTGCTGAAATAAAGCTTTACAAGCAAATTCATTTATAAAAGATAATAATAATAATAATAACAGCACACGCACACACACACACGAGAAGGTAAAACGTTAAGGGAAAATGGAAAAAAGAAAATCTATAAAAGCCCTTGAATGAATGAAAAAAAAAAAACAATCGAAAATTTTTTATTTTTTTTTATAATTGAAGAGGTTTTTAAATATTTGCAAAATATGCCAATTTAAATTTTATTATTATTATTATTATTATTATTATTATTATTATTATTGAACCCTTTTTGAATTTTCTTTGATCCAAAAGAGGGGGGAGGGGGAGGGAAATTGTTGTAGGAGCTTGATTTTGTAGGAGCTCGGGGGCAAAAACAAACAAATAAATGAAATCTTGGAGTTATAAAAGCACAATTATAATTTCCAGAACGTTCGATACATTTTAAAGGGATTTGAATTATGTTGTACGACACGCACACGCACTCACGCATTTCCCTACACTCGCACACCCGCACCCTAATAAATCCTCACCTCCAAAATTTGGTCGTAATCGTATATCGTATCCTTGGAGTAATTTTGAAATGATTTGACTGACATTTTCCAAACGATCGACGGGATTGTTCGGCGTTAGAAGTTTCCTGGAAAAAAAAGGAATTATTTACCTGAAAGAATTTTCCAATATACGTCAAGAAAAAAAAAAAAAAAAAAAACAAACAAAATTTTTCAAATACTTTTTTAACTTTCATTATTTATTTTTAAATAAAAGTTCCCGAGGGAAGTTAACCCCCTTAATTTATAACAAATACAAAATTTATCGATTTCTCTTATCAATAATTGTTCTAAACCTTTCTCTCTCTCTCTCTTTCTCTCTCTTTTAAATAAAAGGTTTATTTTGTTTGTTTAAAAAAAAATTACAATTGTAAGCATTTCATTCATTTATATAAATTGTAAATTTTCATTATCCCGTAAATTTAAAAATGAAAAAATTGTAAATTTGGCATCTTTTTTTTTTAAAATGATATCAGTGAGACATTTACGTTAAAATTCTTCTTTTTTTTTTTTTTTTTTTTAATTTTTCCCATTAACAATGGCTTCATTGTATTTTATATTTTTTTTTCGATTTAAAATAATATAAAATAATTTTTCCCCGCGTGAAAAACAAAACAAAACAAAAAATCTACGACAAAATATCTTTTTTATTATGTTTACATTTTTCGCCGATAGATGTCAGTGATTTCAATCGTTAAATATTTATTTTATAAAATTATTATTATTTAAATTAATTATTCACGAAAACGTTAATTTTAAATTTTTTATTATTAGAAATAACGTTTAATTTTAAATTTAAAAAAAATGTAATGGTTAAAACAAATATATTGCAGTATAAATAAATAAAAAAATGTGACGCGTTAACGTGTTAAGTTAAAGACTCGTTTGTTGTAGAGACCGAGCAGTCCTTGTTGTCGTCACCTCATGTTTCCCTTCATAACGAATAAATCTTTCGCCTTTTACTAAAGATTTCCGTGGAGGGGAACAATAGTGAGACTTTAGGTCAATTTTTGTGGAGCCTGTATATACGTACAGGCCTGATAATTAACATAAACATAGAACCCTTATACACAACCTTGCATTAAATGATTTCGATCATTGAATATGCAATACTCGTCCGTCCGTGTACCGTCTGTTGTACGTGTCACGTGACCCGAGACGTTGCCAAATCGCGTCACATAGTACTACTACCATTACATTTCATACGTTAAAAAAAAAAAAACGATGGGAAAATTAACACATGATGAGAATAAGGATTAACGTGTAATCTCACGTAATTAAAAGGGATTAAAAGGAATTTGTAAAAATCATTTTTTAAATGAAATAAATATGAAAATTAATGGCGAGGGGGGGATGGGGGAGGGGGTGTAAATGATTTTCGTCGTTGAAAACATCCAGTTTTACGTTTTTTTCTAAATACAATTATTAATTTTCTCTATGCTTGCAAATCAGAATTAAAATACTTTTTTTTTTTCCTGTACAAAACAATAAGGGATTAAAATATTTAATAAGTGATTATTAAACGAAAATGGTGGAAGGAAGGGAAGGGGAGGGGAGGGGAGGGGGGGAAATTAATCACGAAATAATTTTAAATGCTGTTCGATTTGAATACTACACGGAATATTGTTTGAATAAAAAACCATAGAGTAAATAATAATCGTTAACGATAATAATCGTTAAAATTCGTATAAATTGTAAAAAAAAAGAATTATAAATATTGATAATAATATTAAGATTGATTATTTAGAGTAATAAAATGATTTAATGACTCTAAAGAAATAATTAGAGTCGAACGAAAAAAAAAAGATATAAACTTACCCAGACGTTAAAGAAGCAACAATCCTTCCGAATAATAAAATTCTCAATAAAAAAATAATTATGACGGGTAAGTGTCGTCTGCTGCATTGCATCATCATTCCTTAGATTATTATAGAGATAAGGAGAGAGAAAAAAAAAAAAAAAAAAAAAAAAAAAAGAATACGCGGTCAAATTACAAAGTGTCGGCCATGTTTAAACATCGATCCAAACTTTTCATCATCATCATCAAATTTTTTTTTTTTTTTTTTTGTTTAATTTAATACGTTTTTCTTGATATCATTTAATTTTATGCTAATTATTTCTTAGAAATTATTATTTAGTTTTAATAATCGTCATTATTAAGTATACGTAAGCGTATTTTTGTTCATTTTTTTTGTTTCATAATTGTTAACCGTCACGACACGTATATAATCGCCATTTGTAAAAAACTACATATCACAAAATGGTAATTCAAACATTTTACATACATTAATATTTTATTTAATGTTTATTTAAGGATTATCACGAAACGAATTCATTTGAAAAATATTACACAATATGTAATCTAAATATAATAAAGATGTGAAGAAAAAAAAAATTATCTTTTATGTTTTGTCACACATTTACATATTCAGGTAACAACAACAACAACAAAAAAATTTTATTATGATAATTTTTCTTTTTTAAAAATTTATTTAACACTTTTTAATTAGTGCAACAGCACACACACAATCACTGTTGTAAAATATAATATCATTTATTTATCAATATATATACACTTTAATATCTTTTCCAGAACAATTTTTCCAGTATGTTTATATCATAACAAAATGAAGATCTTAAATGAAAGAAAAGAGACAAAAACGGTCAAAAACAATGAAAATTTTTAAATTTTATCTTATAAAAAGTGTGTAACGATTTAAAAGAATAAAATGTACACGCACACCTGCACACCTGCACACAAAACACAAAAGAGAAAAAAAATCAATTTGTAAATTTAAAATGAAGATGAAGATGATATTCAACGGTTTATTACTATTATTATTATTATTATAAATTCGTTCACGTTTAATTCATCACTGATTTTCCAATCGAAGGTAATTAATCAATCACTTTTTAAAAAAAACCGTTAAAAAATAATTATTCAAAAAAAATTTTCTTTTAGACGAATTAACGTTTTAAAATACACCAGGACGCGCCATTAAATAAAAAAAAAATGATTTTTTTTCATTCTTTCTTTTTTTTCTCGTGGTAAAATTGTTTTTCCCGACAGCTGAACGAACACATACAATTCATTATCCAACAGCGCATGATCGTGTGATTCTGTTTCGGTCCAAAACTTTGAAGGACGTCTTTCACCTTTTTCTATCTCTCTCTCTCTCTCCCCTTTCTCTCTCTCTCTAAAATCGTTTTATTTCCCCCCCCTTCGCTTCCTCCCCCCTTTCACCACTTACCTCCCTTTATTTTATTATCATCATCATCAATTTTCTTCATAATTTTTTTTATGTATGACAAAGGAAAAAATTTCCTACAGCTTCCTAATATACATATAACAATACAATGACTCCATTTTTTTTTTTTCCCTAATTAAAATTCTGGAGAATTTAATTCCCGTTTAAATATTATTAATTAGGTCAATGGGGTTTTTTTAAACCATTAGAGAGAGAGAGAGAGAGAGAGAGAGAGAGAGAAAGAGGACGAGAAAGAGAGAGAAAGAGGAAGAGAAAGAGAGAGAGAGAAAGCAACAGTTAAAATTGTTTTTTTTTTTTTTTATATTTAATTTAATTAAAAAAAAAGAATCAAATTCAACAAATGATTTTATTTTTTTTTTTAATTAAATAATAATAATAATAATAATAATGATGATGATGATGATGATGATAATCATTTTTTGTTAAATGATAGAAGACTCTAAAACATTTTCAGATATGTCGTCGGTTAAATAATACGTGAAAGCTAATAAATAAATAATTAGTGATATGATAAATGCAACCGGAAAACTTTTTCTAGAATGTACGTCCAAATTGGAAAATTTTCCCGTTGGATCCGTTTTTAAATTTTCAATTAAAAATAATTTTTTCCAATAGGTTTTTAATGATTTCCATAATTTTCCAGGTTTTTTAAATTTTTTCATACGATCGTATATTGTTTTCTCATCGTTTTCATTTATTTTTTCGTGAGGTTCGTGAGAATCAACGTTTAATACTATTTCCGGTGGTTTGAAATCATTTCCTGGTTTTTCCAACGAACCACGACTTGTTTTTTCCAAATCAATTTTTTCTTTTTCCATTGGAAAATTCGAAATGGATTTCCATTTTATTTTTGATGTTTCGAATGGTTTTAAATAAGTAACGACAGCTGTAACTCTTTGTCTTTTATGTAATTTTTTCGATTCTGTATAATCAATTTCCGGTTTTGTTTCGATCGTAACTCTATGCTTTAATTTTTTTCCTTCTTCTTCTTCTTCTTTTTCAGGTTTTGTTGTCGGACATGAAAACGATGCTGAACGTTTTCTCGTCGTTATTGTTTTCGTTTGTTCCTGAAAAAATTTTCATCTCGCTCAGCATTTTGTACAGGCAAATATGGAAATTTTCTCGACATCTTACCTCGATTTTCGAACCAACATCATCATCATCATCATTATCATCTTCGTGTTTTTTAATAATTTTTTTAAGTTCTTTAATAAATTTATCTTTATAATTAACAATCGCATATTCTATCATTACGGAAAAAACGGATGTAAAACATATAATGACAAACCAATCCAAAGCAGTCCAGTAGGAAACTTTAGGCATTTGTGATCTTCCACCAAAACCCAACGTCGTCAGGGATAAAACAGTTGTCACACCTGAACAAACAAACAAACAAACAAACAAACAAAGATTGTAATAAAATAATTGATTGATGATTAAATTCAGGGTATACGTACCTAAGGCCACTCTTGCAGCTACATCCTCTGGATCAATCCAAAAACTAACCCAAGAGCTTAATACAATTAGGCCACAGGGCACGTATACCTGAAATAAAAATGAATTATCGATTAAAAATCAACGGTGGTGATACGTACCAAGATTAACACGGGCAGGTACGGCATCAGGATCAATCCAAAAACTTATCCAAGAACAAACAACAATTAAACCGCAAGGTATGTAAACCTACAAAAAAAAAAAAATGTCTTCGTTGTAAATGTCCTCCATTTTTTTTTTCAATAAATTAAATAAAAACATATACCTGTAGCATAAAGTACCCGGTGTGTCTTTTTAACCAAAAATCAGCTTTGATTGTCGAATATGGTAGACCACCTTTGACCATCGTGGTACTTTTTTGAGTTGTCACGTTAACCAAATCGAATTGTGCGATTTCAACACCTTCTTGCATACCTATTGCATCTTCATCCGTCCATTTATATATCAAATCTTTATCGGTATAACCGTCTGGGTATCGAAAAAACCAAAACTTTATAACATGAAGACGAAAAAAAAGTAAAAAAATGACAAAGGAACCAACGTACAGCTTCCCAAAACGAGCGGACATTTTTGTAAATCCAATGGAAATTTTCTCAAATACATCGGACAACTTGCACTTATGGTAAGCCTCATCGAATAAGTAATAAAACCATCGTGCCTGAGCCTGAGAAATTTATTAGGTACCGTAATCCTATGCAAATATGATTTTTTACCGTTGACGAAATAAGTATCCGGTTTCCACACGCGATCCAGAAAAAGCCACGACATCGAAAACTCATCTAAACCTGAAAAAAAAAAAAAAAATAAACGGAATGAGTTGTTGTAGTGGTAAAGAAGACATTTTTTATCAACCTAAAACGTACCTGGAATTTTTTGATATTGTAAACGCCAATCATACCAATGTTGTCGAAAATAACAATCTAAACCGAAACTTTCATCGTTATCCGATACGGGTCCCATACTTTTTATAAAAAAATTAACCGAAATCGTTATCGGGGGTCCTGTGACAAACGTAAACTCCTTTAATAATTTACTGGGGAGACAGGAAGAGGGGGAGAAGGGGGATTTACAAACGGTTAAATAATTAAATACAATAAAACGTTGTGTTGAATGCATTTACGTTGCCAAAGTACGTCGTTCAACTGTTAAAAATATTTTGCAAATTTAATATATAAAATAAATTTTCTAAATTTATTACATGTACATAATTTTTAATAAATTCTCTATTGAAAATTATTAATTTTTTTTTTATTTGTTACACATAAATCAAGTCCTTATTTTTATCACACAAGGTTGATAATTTTGTTATGATAACACAAATCAACACAAAAAAATAATTAACGTACCTCCATAACCAGGTCTCAACCTTTTATCATATCTTTTACTCCCCAATAAAAAATCCAAAGTTTCCGTCACGTTTGAGGACACTAATTTACACAAAACACCCTCGTAAATAATCAAAAATGATAAAATTAATAGAAAAAAAAAATTAATTTTTCCCATTTGTTTTGTTCACTAAAGCCCCTCCCGTTAATACTTTATGTTGTTGTTGTTGTTGTTGTTGTAAAACATTTAAATTATAAAAATATTTAAAAAACTTTGGCGCGACTTAGAAAAAAATTTTTACCTCCCCACGTTAATTAATTTCCATGCCAAATAGTTTTTTTGGCTTTTCTAAAAATTTATTTAATTATTAACTAAATGAAAATAATAATAATAATAATAATATAAATTAACAAAATATATATTTAAATTTTATTATTAATGAGAAAATTATTAACCGACCACAGTTACATGTAAAAATTATTATTATTATTATTTACTCGAGTAAAAAAACCGAATTGATACAGTATTAACCCAATATTTATTATATTTAACTTATGTAGATTTGTACACATCCATAATGTTTTCCTTTATCATACTAAATAGTTATTTTGGGTAGTTTATGTTTAAATAATAGTAAAAATTTGATTTAATGATAAGTTAACGAATCTCTTAAACGAATAATCAACATCCTCCATGTTGAATCTTGATAATTTAAAAACATGTATCAAGTCGTGAAATATTTATAGCAAAAGGTTATAATATATAAAAATATAGATAATTTCAAGTCTTGATATACTTTTTCTTCTTCTTCTTCTTCGTTTAAATGATTAATTTAACGAGTAGGTTAAAAATCCTCATCTCATATTGATCTTGATTGAAAAATTTTGCTCATATTGATTATTATTATTATTATTATTATTATTATTATTATTGTATAAAATAAGAAAAATATTATTCATTTTCATGTGATAGATTTTATAAAATCTTTTGTTAATAACTTTTTTTTTTTTTTTATCAAGAATTGAATAATTGATTTTTAACATTTTACTTTCTTTTCCATCGGGCTTGGACGATCACTTTTCGATTAATATTTTTTTAATGTTTTTCTTATTAGAGCCATTCTCTGTTTGTGTGCTTCAGTAACAGTTGCTCTCTTATAAGGCCTTAAATCATCTGTTCCAAAACCTGGAATGGACATGTTCCAATTTCTTTCCAAATGCAATTGAACATCTTTTATATCCACTGTGTTTGCATGCCTGTGTTTGGCGAAAACACAAGCTGCATTGACTGTGCTTTCGACAAAATCATCCGCCAGTTGAAGAAGTAATTCTTCCACTTCGTCATCTAATTGTTCTGTCGCATCGACTTCCCTAACTAAATCTTGTAACCTAGGCCTTGTCAATATTTGTGAATGTCCCTCTGTTGATTTTGATTGTACTGATTGTGTGGTTGGACTTGGACTAAGGCTACTACTGTTATTACCACCGGCTAATGCAGTGGTTAATGGTGAATGCATGACAACTGATGATAATGTTCCTAAATTAGGAGCTGGAGATGCATGTTCAGCATTTACAACATGTGACATCTAAAATTCAACACATTAATTATAATTTTTTAACACAAAAAATAAATTTTAAAAAAATAATGATAATAATAAACGTTAACAAGTACTAAAGTATGTCATTCCATTATGTAAAATCAATTTGCTGGAATACAAAAAAATATTTACCTGAGTTCCTGGTTCGGTAATAGCTGTGTGGGTGGTGGTGGTGGTCCTTTGAGATGATTGACCAAGATTCTCTATATTAGATACCACATGACGCCTCTCAAGGAAGGCGCTTATAAAAAAAAAAAAAAAAAAATTATATTAATATATAACAATGGTAAACACGAGACAAGTGATTCCAGAGACGAGTCAACTCCAGCACTGCCGGTTGTTCCCGCCGAAAAAAAAAAAATTTGAATTTTATTTTTCGTATTCGTACATATACACGTATATAAATATTTTTTTTTTCTTATTTAAAAGCGTTACGATAAAATTTTTTTTTATTTTTTATTTTAAATACCTAAATTCTTTGCTGTAGGCCTCAATTTTGTATAAATAAATTAAACACTTGAAAAAAAAAAAAAAAATTAAAATTTATTGTAACCGCCGCCGCCGCCTTAATCGCGATTCCCTTATTGGAATTGAAATTCCAGTGACCACAGATTACAGCAGCAAAACGTTCGTTATTTTTCCTTCTTTTTTTTTTAAATTTATCTTAAAAAGCATAGACTACAACAATTTTTTTAAATTTTTAGACTCACTTTTACTAAAAAAACTTTATTTTACGTTAATTTTGAATTATAAAAAACTTAAAACTCCATTTTTTATGTAAATAAATAACTACTGCAACAATTTTAATAATATATCGATTAACGGTTATTAATTTTTTTTTTGTAATGGCGATCCGTTACCTGTGTGTATGTAAGTGTGTATTTTTTAAATTATTATTATTAATAAATAAAATAAAATTATGTCAGCTTACCAGCACTACTATTGAGTTTAAATTCGTATTGAAAATAAAAGTGTAAAACGTTAGATATAATTATAAGAAATCATTATGTGTGTGTGTGTGTGTGACAAACAAACGGTATGCTGCCATCTTGTCAAAAATTTTATTGTTTTGTTTTAATAAAATTCAATTTTTTTAGTTTTGTTAATCACAATTCTACTTTTTTCATTAATTTTAAATGTTTTAAACTAACAACAAGTCAAATAATTCCATTTACCATCTTTATATTCCATATCGAAACGATTAAAGTAAAGAATTCGTTAAAACGTCACAGTCGACATATTTAAAACTGTTTGAAAAATACAAAATTTGCGGTTGTAAATCAGACAATCCCATTAAACTCTTTTTTACATCAAACATACATCGACATAAATCAAAAAATCAATAAATAAAAACAATTACTTTATAAAAATTTAATAAAAATAAATTTATTCCTATTTATGATTGATTGATAACATAATCACACGACACAATATATATATATATATATATATATATATATATATATTATTTATTAATGTTAATTAAATAATTTCCTTTTTTCTTTTTTTTTTTTCATTTTTCGTGAAATTTAAGAGATAATGCTTGAATGACGAAACATAAAACGTCCGTAGCTTCTTCGATCTACAATAATAATAATAATAAAAAAACAATTAATGGCGTATATTTTTGTTAAAAATACGTAAATAAATTCAACGAATGACACTTGCTAGTTTAGCCGTGGGTTTTCCAGATCCGTGTCCGGCTTTCGTATCGATTCTTATTAGCAAAGGATTTTTTTGCTGCGGGCAATTTTGCAAAACGTGTTGTACTTCTGCTATGAATTTGAGCGAGTGAAGTGGAAGAACTCGATCGTCCCGATCTGCCGTCGTCACCAAAAGAGCCGGATACTACACCCAAAAAAAAAATTAATTAATTAGTTAGTAATTCTTCGGCGTTTCAGTTATATATTTATTATTTAAAATTTACTTGAACGTCGCCATTTGTTGGAATTTTAACGTTGTGCAGTGGAGAATATTTATAAAGATATTCGAATTGATCTTTGACGTCAGACGACCCGTAATCCGAAACCCAAGCCGAACCGATTGTAAATTTTTGAAATCTCAACATGTCCATGACGCTGGAAAAGTATAACAAAAATTAAAATTAAAATGGCGGAGTGATCACGTGACTTCGTCCCATATGACAACAACGTACCCGGCACCGCAAAGAACGGCACCGAACAAATCTGGTCTTTGAATCGTGCAAGCAGCCACTAGGAGACCCCCGTTCGAATCTCCTTTTATCGTCAACAAATTACTTCTCGTGTATTTTTCCCGTATCAAATATTCCGCGGCGGATATGAAATCGTTGAACGTGTTTTGCTTATTTTCAAATCTTCCTTTGTTGTGCCATTTTTCACCGTATTCCCTGCGAAGAAAGAAAACCACGAATTAGCTCCTGCTGCATCAAATCATTATTATCGAATCCATATCCGTTAACCCTTACCCTCCGCCTCGAATGTTGGGAATTGCCAAAACTCCATTTAAATGTTTCATGAAAACGGTAAAAGTAACGTTGAAAAATGGTTTGATGGAAATGTTAAAACCTCCGTAACCGTAAAGCAAACAAGGATTCGATCCGTCGAGTTTTATACTTTTCTTGTGAACGACAAACATTGGAATTTGTGCGCCATCTTTGCTCGTGAAAAAAACTTGTTTCGTAGTATAATCCTCTCTGTCGAAACCTTCCGTTTTCAACTCTTGATGAATCTTTTTTTCATTTTAGAAAAACACAGAAAAAAAAATTGTAAACCTTTTTATGGCACATTTGTAAAATTACTTTTTTAAAATAAAAATCTCACCTCGGTTTTTAATTCCGGATCGTTTAATTGACACCTGTAAATAATTCCGGGCGTCAAAAAATTTGTCATTTTGAAAAAAATTTCCGATGATTTTTTTTTACCGGAAAATCCGACGATGTTACCGATTCCGACATCGAACGTGTGTAATAATTTACAATCGGAAAGTTCCAAGTATTGTATAATATCCTGCATAAACAAAAAATAGAAAAATTTATTAATAATGTTTCGCCGTTTAAATTTCATAACGACCGTTAAAAAATTTATATCTTTACTAACGACTACATCGTGCATGTAACAAACGACGAGTTTGTTATGATTCACGGCGACGACCCAATCAAGAACATCAGATGGATGTTCCTTAAGGAGAGTCTCCCAATTATCTTCTTTAGGATTATCAAAATTAATTTTAATTAACCTGAAAAAAAAAAAAACCACACACAATCAATGAATTGAATCGAATTAATCAATAACTCATACTCGAGTAAAAAAAAAAAGAAAAAAAAGTTTTTTAAAAACCTGTAATTTGATGCATTCTTATTCGTTTTAAATATAAATTCTGATCCAGTGTTTGTTACATATTCATAATCTGCTTCTAAATTACTCACAACTTCTGTGATGGGTAATTTTCCACTGATTTGATGATTGATTTTATTTAAATCACAAAAATAAACGAGATTGTCACGACAGCCTTTTTGAAGATAAATAATTAAATACCTGAAAGATATAAAACATAATTTTTTTCAATGGGGAAAAATATTAAAGGATTAAAAATTAATTATATAAAAAATGATACTAATACACTTACCTACCACAATGCGAAACATTAGTAGATATTCTAAATTTTGGTTCGTCAGGAAATTCAAGAACCAATATGTCTTCCGATTGTGGTGTTCCTAATCTGTGATAATAAAGTTTTTGATGTTCATCGTTAACTGTTTCTAAAACGTTGTCTTTGACTTGAACACTTTTCGGATACATCTGAAAAAAAATGTATAATAATGCATATATTAATGTATTTATGTATATTGTATGTATTGATGTATTTATTAATTACTATTTAAATAACCCATCATTACCCCATAAAATATTCCTTTGTTATCATGAGTCCAAGAAATGGTAGAAAATTTCACTCTCGTAAGTTCTTCCGAATATTTTTTATTCGATTCGACATCCTTAAAGTGAATTGTAACCCAATCAGATCCTTTAGATGAAAGACCATAGGCTAATGTAGATCCATCTTCGGAAAACTCAAACAAACTCATGGCAACTGTTCCATCATCAGATAATTCATTCGGATCGAAAAAAACCTTTGATTCTGCACTTAAATCTTTCTGAGTGTACAACACACTAAATAAAAATTTTATATATTTTAAAATTAAGTTTTATTTTTTTTTTTTAAATTTATTATTATTAATTCGATTACAAACCTTTGATTTTGTAAACCTGAATTTTTAAAATAAAAATATCTGGATCCTTCGTGAAATGGACATGAATATTTTGGGTAATCCCATAATCCCTTCAATGCATTATTTATGGCTGTACGATAAGGGCACTCTGAAAATAATTAAAAATTTCAATTTAAAACTAGGGGGTTTATAATAATTAATAAATTGATGATTATGTGTAGTATGCATAAACGACAAAATTTCTTTTTACTTACTGTTGAAATAGTTTTTTGTAATGGCATTTTGTTTTTCTATAAAATTTTTAGTTTCGCTAGAATCAGGATTTTCTAACCACCTATATGGATCCCCAACCTTAATTCCAAAATAATTGTCCACAATAGACTCATCTCTTTTTACTTCTGGATACTTTATTACTTCCTCTTCAATCATTGTGTCCTGAACGGTTAAAAAAAATGTTTTTAATTTATTTTACGAGTAAAAGAATATTTTGAATTTACACCTTTCAAGTTAAATAGAAGGAGGTTTCGTTGGAGAAAATGATTTCAGTTTATAGTTTTATGGGTTGGCACTTTAAAAAAAAAAAAAAAAATACTGATTAAAATTCAAAATATCTCCATAATTCATTACATGAGTAATAAAAACTTGGAGTCTTTTAGGTTACTCAAATTTTTGGTTTATTAAATTTGGACAATTTTTTTATTATATACCTAAATTTTTTAGAATTATAGTATTAAATCCTTTTAAAAGTAAATAACCTTATATAATAATAACAAGCTCAATGAAACTATACAATTTTTAAAAATTTATTTCAAAAGCTTTCCCAACACAATGCTTGGTTGTGGGATGGTTAAGTTGAGTCAAAAACCGGATGCTTTACTTGTGCTGACTATTAAGAATTTATTTGTTAATATTTATTCTCGAGAAAGCTTGTGTTTAATCTACACAATAAAAAAAAAAATGAAATTACGGAAGAAAATAACAAACGGAGTGCTTATAAGCAAAATACCTGTAATATTTTCGGTTTGCCAGATGGGACCTTTTTAGGCAATTTTAAATTCTGACTAAAACATGAACGATGTAATACTCTATAACAAACAGACAATTTAACTTTGCCTTTTAAAACAGTTAAAATTTGTCGGTGAGTCAGTGCTGCCATCTTATAACTAAAATTGTAATTACCCGGTGACGCGTCGAAAAAGTTAACGGTTTTTTTTTTTTTAAAAAAAAGCTCAGAGAAAATAAAAAGGAATTTTTTATTTGAAATATTAAATAAAAAAAAAAAGTTAAAAAATTGACTCGGAAGCAAAAAGGAAAATAATAAAATAGTTATCAAAGTTATAAATATTAAAATATTAAGTAAGTTTCTTTAAAAATCACATCCGAGTAGTAACTTACTGAAAAAGTAAAATGGAGGATGAAAAACAATCAGAAAATTCATTAATAAAAGAAAATTATTTAGAAAAAGAACTTGAAAAATACAAAAAAGAAAATTTTCTATTAGAAGTAACAATAAATTCTTGGGAAAATACTTTGGAAAAAAAATTAAACGAATATAAAATAATAGAATCTCAATTGGTAAAAATTTTAAATTTTTAGCATACAATTTTAAATTTAACGGTTTTTTTTTTTTATAAATAAACGTTTTATTTTTCATCTAGAACGAAATTCATAGAAAAATATGGTCACAAAGGGATAATTTTTGCAATGAAGCAGATGAATTCATAAAAGAATACGGTATTTTATCAGATAGGAGAAAAAAACAATTGATGTCGATTAGAGAAAGAAATAAAACAACGTTTAACGACATAACTCATATTAAACATGGCGATGAATTTATCAATTTTGAAAACGATATAAAAAAACAAAAAGAAGAACAAAACTCTAAAATTATTCAGTCTGAACAAAATTTATCTTGCGATGAGTATTTACTAAGGTTAAATACATTTGTAAACAGTTTTCAAAACGTTAAGGTATACGCTTTAAGGTACAAAAACCGTAAATTTTCTTCTTTTTTCTTTTAAGTGATGACGATTTAAAAGATTTTCAATCCTCGGATTCACTCCAGATTAATACAAATACCTCAGATAATGAAAATTCTACACCGGAAGAACCCGAACAACCTGAAGATTTCACACCGGAAGAACCCGAACAACCTGAAAATTGCACACTGGAAGAATCTGAACCTGAAAATTCTTATCAATTATCTCCAGAAAATAAACTTTACGCTTTAATGGATTTTGATAAGTTACAAATGATTATCAATCGAAGAACGAAACGAAAACAATAATAATAATAATAATAATAAATTATTTAATTAATTTTTATTTTATTTTTAAACGATATCAAGTTGTCCCTTTTTTTTATAATTTTTAATAATTAATTTTAATAAAAAAAATAAAAACAAATTAATAATAATCGAGTTTATCATTTTATTATTATTATTATCATTTTCATTATTTTTATCATTATTATCATTTATTTAAACACGCTTCCGGATCAAGTTTAAATTTTCGAATAATTCGTTCTTTTGAGCAAAATAAATCTACATTCATCATCATCATTATTATTATTATTATACGTTCAAGGATAAAAATTTAATTAAACTATTAATATTATTATTATTATTATTATTATTAAAATGAATGTATAATAATCCTTTTTTTTTTTTTTTAAAAAAAAAAAAAATTATACACGCGTTATGGGAATCATATGAATATTTACTGTAGTACACATTTTCTCCCCCCGCCCCGCTCCCTTTTCGCAAAAAAGAAAGAAGGGGAGGAATTAAAAAATAAAAATAAAAAATAAAACAAATTCACTTTTATATAAATTCTTCGGCTTCTCTCGGAGCATCCAAATCTCTATAATGTATCACTTGACGAAAATCTTGTGCCGGAGGTCCTCCCCTTCCCCGAAAAGCTCCCCTCATTCCTCTCATGCTGTAACCGTAGAATCCACCACGAGGAGGATACCCGTAAGGTGCGTAGCTAGAAAAGAAAAAAACAAAAAAAATTTTTTTCGATTTGTAATGACGACGTCTCATACCGTTGAGCAAATTCTCCCTCGGGAGAATTAATAAACTTGACTTACTGCGGAGCATAAGATGGAGGGCCTTGAGTGGGAGGATTAAACGGTTCCGGCTCTCTTCTCACGGGTGCTTTGTTACCAGGATGCTCGGCTAACTGCGGCCGTTTCGGATCCTGTTCAGGGTTGTTACACAAAAGGGAACAATTAAAACGAGTCAAAGAGTAAAAAAAAAAAAAAAAAAACAAATTTAAAAAAAAAAAAAAGGATTATTACCATTAAATAATTATTAAAATATTCAACTTCTTTTACAACCTCTTGAACTTTTTCCGCGTGTTTATTCTGTATGTGTTTCCTCACGAAATCCGGTCCTTTGAATTTTTTACCCGACAGCGGACACAACCATTTGTCTTTGGACAATTCCTGCGTGTTGGCTTGAATAAATTTTTCCACTTCTCTGCATAACAAAAAAAGGGAAAAATTTCATTTTTAAAAAAGTTTCAAACTTGAAGGTATAATTTTCATGATTTTTGCATGTTGGTAACACACGTACTTGTCCGGGTCTTTCGCTCCCAATTTTGCCAGTTCCGGCGGGGACAAGACTTGATTGGGCGTGACGAGAGTCGATATTTTCGTTTCGAATTGCTTGCAATAGTCTAGAATTTCTTGTTGCGAGACTTTGGTAGTTGGAGCGAGGCCTCTCGCGTGAATGAGTCCACATCTTTTTGATTAAATCACGCAATTTTAATTACGGTTGATGGCGTTCGATAAAATAAAATTTAAAAAAATTTTTCAAAACCTGTTGGGCATTTCATCCTCTTGCGGATATTCACAATGATTGTAATAGTCCACGGAGTAAACGACTCGAAGGTACAACAGCAATCGATCCAGGACTTTTATCAACGAATCATCTCTTTCGATTGTACATGCATCTTCCGTTTGACCGCCATCTTCGGCTTGCGTCGTTCCCAACAACTCTTCCTCTTCGGCAGAAGCTTCTTCAATTAAATAATCGGTTATGTTACGCAAAACTGGATTGTTGGACACGAGACCGAAGCTCTTGAAAAAAGGAAAAATTCAATTGACTACGTTTAATACACGATTTATAAAGGTTACGACTCGTTCGTCGCCATCATTGTTGAAAAACGTCTTCGGCTATCATTAAATATAGAATTTCTAATGACACCTTCTCTGTTTTCTTTTTTTTTTTTTCATTTACTTTTGCACGGTGTCTGAACGAACGTGTTTTAATTTTTAATTTTTCACGTTCGTAATTCTCCGTGCCGAGAAACACCATCATCATCATCATCATCATCATCATCATGACTTACTTGAGCAGCTTCTCCTCCCTCCAATCCATTTTCGCTAGGTTCAGTCCATAGATTATTCCTGGCATCTAACGTGTGAGTCATTTTAGCTGCGAGTTTTATGTCGTGTCGCACGACTTGTTTGTGAGATGTTATACCATTAACCGTTCTAACTCGTCGAGTGAGATCTTTATTGACGATGGCTCCTAACTCACAATCTCTTAACTGGAAAAAAAAAAGGTAATAATAATAATAATAATAATAATCATCGGTCATCGTGGGAGCAGCCGCAGCATCACTGGTGGGAACCATGCCATGCCATGCCACCACATTCAATAAAAGGAAACCATCCGGGAAATTGCACTACGTGGGACGAAATTCTTCGGGAAAATACTATATAAATATGACCGATTCGAGAATTTATCCCTGAGGACTCGTCTGGAATGTTTATTCCGTTTAAGAGTGACCATAATAATAATAATAATAATAATAATTACCCGAATATTATTCAAATTCCAACAAATTTCTTTTATGTTAACGTGTCGTTCAAAAGTGACCCATCCTCGTCTAAACCACCTTCGTTCCGCCTGTGGTTCCGCTAAAGCAACTCTTAAAAAACCCGGATACCTTTTGCACATCTATAAAAAACGATATCGTAAATTAATCGAATTCCTTCAAAATAATAATAATAATAATAAAGTAAAAGAATATAATTAGGTGGCGAACTAACTCCCTCGACTTCGGCTTTGGTTATTGTCGGAGCTAAATTTCTCAAAAATATACTAGAAGTTTTATGTAGGTCTCGCCTACGATTTTCAACTTCCATCAATTCGTTTTCCCGTTCTTCTTTTTCCTCTTTATCCACGACGCTTTCCTCCTTATCCTCGGATTTTTCATCTTTGTCAGGCTCAGAATTTTCTTGCCTGTTGTTTTGAGACTCGCTTTCACCCTCCCCTTCCGAATCGAATTCGTTTTTCTTTTTACTTTCTCCATTTCCCGATTTATCCGCTTCCTCTCCCGGAGGAGGAGGTTCTTCCAATTTTGAAAAAAAAAAAAAAAAAAAAAAAAATCAAACGAGGAAAAGTAGTAGTGGTGGTGGTGGAAATAAAAAAAAAATAATTAAAAAAAAAATAAAAAATTTTTTTTCCCTTTTTACCATTTTTTATCGGTTTATTATTCTCTTCTTCGCTTTCGCTCCCACTTTCAAAATCATATTCTCTTTTTCTTTTATTCCTCTTCTCTTCCGTCGTCACGGGTTTTTCTCCCTTATTATTATCCGTCGTCTCCTCATCCTCCTCCTCCTCCTCCTCCTCCTCTTCCTCCTGTACGTTTTGCTTTGAAAATTCTTTCGCTTGATTTTGAAGTTCGACTTGTTCTTGATCAATATCGATTTGCATTGGTTCTATCGGTTTGTTATCATCATTATCTTTTTTCTTTTCTTTTTCATCGTCACTTTAATTAAAAACAATTTTTTTTTTTTTTTTTTAATAAAAAATTAACAAATTAATAAAAATTGACAAATTGTTGTTGTTGTTGTTGTTTGTACCTTTCTTCTAAAACAAATGGTTTCTCTTCGGGAACAGGTTCAACTTCTTTAACTTTATTTTGAGGAGCGGGAGCAGTTTCTGGAGTTTCGAGAGCTTTTAAATCCATTTCGTTTCCACCCTCCAATCTGACAACAACGCAATCCATCAATCTAATTAATGCTTCGCTTTGATCTCCGTCCAAACGTACGCTATCGATTAAACCTTTTTCCAAAAATTCGTTAAATATGGCCACTCGATTCTAAAAATCCCAAAAAAAAAGCATTTCATTAGAATGAAGATGAAAAGCGCAATTTTTCCCATCCGGGAAAACACTCCCTGTCACGTGATATTTACCTTTAGCGCAGCCAATTGTTCTTCTTTTCTCTTTACCGATTCTTCCGGATGGTATTTTATTTTAAACCTAAAAAAAAAATTTTTTAACATTCTGTATTGACAAATTGTTATTGAAAAATAATAATAATAATAATAATAAATAAATAAATAAATAAATAAAAAATAAAAATAAACAAAATTACGAAACGTAGCAAAGAGAAAAATAAAAAAAAATAAAAAAAAAAATTTAGATTTATGAAATCGATTTCAAAAACCAACACCGAAAAGAAAAGAAAACTGACCGTTCCTACAGGAAGAAAATTACAATTCCTGTTTACTATATATATAAAGGTCAGTTCTTTTCATTTAAAAAAAGAACATTATGATAATTATTTTAATTTTATTTTTTAAAATAATAATTTATCGTTATTATTATTATTATTTTTACTATTATTATTATTAATATTATTATTGTTATAATTAATATATATATATATATATATATTCTTAACGTAATGAAACAAAATAAAAAAAAAAAAAAAAAAAAAAAAAAAAAGAGAAAAAAAAAAAAAAATTGGATGTTTTTGTATTACCGTCATCTCTCACCTGTCAATCACACACAACCAGCGGTAGATAAAATCGCTGCCATATTTAAATTTATATATACATATACCCCTCCCCATATATATATATTTTTTATAAATTTATATGTAAATATTAAATATATAATTTTATCCCTTTAATAATATATAAATATACATTTATCAAACTTTTTTTTTTTTTTTTTTCTTTCTTTCTTTCTTATTAAAAAAATTTTTTTTTTTTTTAAAATGTAAAAAATTTTTATAAAAAAAATTTCAATTAGTAAACGATGAATTTTCACTCTACATATAAATATACATATATATATAAATCTTGATTTTGATGATGTCGGATCCTCGGCGATACTAAGCTGTATGGAAAGAACGGCAGTCGTTTTTGTTATATTTACAAAAATCAAACACGAATAAATATAATAACAGTTTATCAATAAAAAAAAAAAAATGGAGGTAAAGGTTGTTTGCATCAGAATGTTATATTCTGCAAAAAAAAGGAAATCGAAGAGAGTGTACATGCGAATGATTTCTAATTCTGCAAACATTGTAACAAAGAAAAGAAAGATGGAGGAATCACATTAGAGCACAAATCGCTATGATGATTGTTACCTTCCATGGGTTATCATTATGACAATAAGTAGTAATATTTACATCGAAAAGGATCTTGAAAAATTATATTATTCCTTATAAATTAAAAATGAAATGATTTATAAAAAAGTAATAAATTAAATTATTCAAGAATTTGAGCTGCACGATGATTTATGTGGCAAAAACAAAATGGCGACGATAGAATAAAGAAAATTAAATTGAAATTTATGAATAAAACTAAATGAATTATAAAGGTTATCATGATGGCGTCACTGATTGTCAGGGAAGAACTTAATAAAGTGATCATATAGATTTAAAAGATATGATACAAAAAAAAAAAAAATTAACATACCATTCCTCGTCTTTGTGGGCTACAAAAAATTCATTGAGTTGTTGTCTTTTAAATTCTAGTTTGTACTCATTATACTTTGTCATTGCTTCTTCATCTGTTATCGTATCATCTTGAGATTGGAGAAATGCTTTGAAAGACATCATAGCTGGTTGAGTTTCCAATCCGCCAGTCGGAGCAGGTTCCCTGGGTCAAAAACAAGAATATATGGGAAATATTTGATATATACAAAAACAAAAAAAAAGCCAAAAATAAGGTTTCATTAAGTAAAACTAACCTCGGATGAGCATTTGCATATCGTTCGCTGGCACCATATTCATGGCCCCATGGTCCCCCATAGGGTGCATAATCAGCACCTGCATACCTTCTATCATCCCTATAATTGTATTTTTTGATATAACAACATTTTAAAATATAAAAAATTACATAATAAAAATGATGTTAACATTGCATTACTGTTTCGAAGAAAACTTAAACTTATGAATTTTAATTTTAATTAATGTAATCTTATTAATAATTGTAAAATATTAAAAACAAAATGGTGTATTGGTTTAAATAACCGGAATACATAATACTTACCAACCATCAGCTTTGTACCTCTTCACTGGTGGTGCAGGAGAATATCTTTCCCTAGTAGAACCACCTCTATATTCCCTATATTCACCTCTGGTCGATCTAGATACTTGTCTACCACTCCCTATCGGAGACTCTCTACAAAAAGGAAAAGCACGCTTAAGAAAAAACTAACCAATCTTGCTTACCGGATAGAATGCCATTTGCCCACCTTTCGTTCCATTCATCTCTTCGGCTATCACTCGAGGAACCTCTTCGACTATCTCGAGAATAACTTTCAGTTCTTTCTCCTCTAAATTTATCCCTCCTTTTACGATCATATTCATCATCGCTGTCCCCCATTACGATCTACCTAAACACTCACATCAATTTAACAATCATAAAAATAAACCGATAAATAAATAAATATAACAATTTATCAAGTCTTAAATGTTAAATTGAGTATTTAATTTGATTAACTATCATACTAAATCGATTAAAATAAAATTTTAAGGTTAAATATAAAGTTTACAAAGTGTTTACCTAAAGTTGCTTACAACGTCCATGAATCTCCACAAGCGAATACGGTAATGAATCGACAAAATGGCGTCTTTGGCGGCAGCCATGTTAATTCGTTGTCTTAACCAAAAAAAATGATGAAAATTTTCGAAATTTTTTTTTTTTTTTTAAATAAATAAATATTCGCGCGCGAAAATAAAAATAAAATAACAAAAATAAATAAATTGCAGACATTTTTTAAAAATTAAACTTAATTTACAATCATTTAAAAACAATTAACATTAAATTATTATTATTATTATTATTAAAAAATTATATATACGTTTCACATATATATTTACGTTAGCAAACGAATCGAATTTTTTTTTTTTTTTTTTTTCATTTATAATTTTTATTTATAAATAATCGAAAATTAATTAAAAATATAAGCATTAAATAAATTTATCGTTATCGAATTTCATTATAGCAAAATTCATTAACGATAGCAAAAATGTTACCAAAAAAAAAAAAGGGCCATTTAAAACTATAGGGAATACACTCTTTCGTAAACATCACATTTATCCCTTTTAAAATTTAAATAATTTTATTATTATTATTATTAAACTTACGGTAATAAAATTATTAATAATAAGGATAATAAGGATAATAATAATAATAAAACATTACGTAATAATAATATATAAATTATATTCCAGCATTTACAAAATTTTCAAAAAATTCCAAATAAAAAAATCAAAGCTTTATTATTATTATTATTATTATTAAAACGATGAGACGATTTATTTATTAATTAATAATTTATTTATTTATTATTTTTTATTGTTTTTATTTATTTAAATTATCACTGCGCTTAATAATAATAATAATAATATATATATATATAAATCATAAAAATAAATTTTTTTTTTTTTGTAACGAATTAAAGAACATTTAAACACTATTTATTTATTTATTTATTTATTTATTTATTTAATTAATTAATTAATAAGAAAATCAAAGCGTTTTTAATTAATAATAATAATTATTATTATTATTATCATCATCATTATTTCGATCATTTCGAACGTGAGTAACAATAATAAAAAAAAAAAAAAAAAAAAATTTAAATAAATAAATAAATAAAAATTTTAAAAATAACTGTTGCCATTTTGAAAAGCAGAAGACATTTCCCTTTCGTTTCGGGGTGGGGGGGGAGAGAGAAGAAGGAAGAAGGGAGGGAGATGGGGGAGGAGTAAGAAGAGATCATCTCATCATTATCCCTGCCTTCCTTCTTTCCTTCCTCTCTCTTTCACTCCCACACCACCACCTCCCATCCCTCCTCCTTCTTCTTATTTCGACACCATTTTTATTATTATTATCATTTACATATTTTCAAATCAATAAAAATCCAATAAAATCAATAACCGATCGATTCGTAATAATAATAATAATAATAAACAAAAAAAATTAAAATTATAATTATAATAGTACAAAATATATTGATTACTGTTATCATCACAATGATATCATTTCACATATTTTTATAATAATAATAATAATAATAATAATAATAATAATAGAAACAAAAATTAATTACAATTATTATTAATTAATAAGACAAAATTCACAAAATTTTTAAAGTGCTACGGTTGTGGCGGCGGCATCGGGGGGGGGGGCGTGGGGCGAAGGCGGCGGGGGGTGCAGGGGGTAGGGAGAGAAGAAAGGGGGGGGGCGTGCGGTAGAATAAAAATAAAAAACAACGCGATTTATCTTATGTATAAATTTGTTTTTAACAAGATGAGGAGGAGGAGGAGGAGGCCGAAATAACGACATTTTAAAAACACGTGATATTAATGATAATAATAATAATAATAATAATAATAAGCAAAATGATAATAATCTACCTACGATTATGTTAATTATTATTATTATTAAAAAATGATTGACGATTAATTAATTAAAAATTTATTATTCAAATGCATCATTTTTTTTTTGTGCACGATTATCATCATTATCATTATCATTATTATTTGTTTTCTTATTGATAACGTTATCGTATTATCATTAAAAGAAAAAATTAAACGATGAGAGGGGGGGGTCGGTTTGAACGGGTGATAAAATTTGCAATTTTTTCCAAAAAAAAAAAAATTAAATAATAATAATAATAATAATGTGTAGTAAAAAAAAAAATTAATAACAATTAATAAATAAATAAATAAACTACACATACATAATCGTCACAATTAATAATAATAATGATAATAATAATAGTTATTTTGCCGCTCGCGCGTTTACATAATATCATTTCCGGGTTTAAACAACGATCATACATTTAAAAATTATTATTATTATCATTTTTTATTTATTTATTAATAATAATAATAATGATAAAACACAGACATGAAAAAACAAACGGTCAAATACAATTTTATTTATTTTTTTTTTAAATCGAGGAGGATCAAT
>NW_002987847.1:376838-404338 GCF_000006295.1 Pediculus humanus corporis | reverse complement strand
TTTACCCCCTCCCCTCCCCGTATCATTATTAATAATTATTATACATTCATTTATTTTATTTTCGGTTTTTTTTTTTTTTTTTTTACACACGCACGCGTTTCCTCTCTCTCTCTCTCTTATCACATATTTATTATTATTATTATTATTTTTATTTATGTTTAAAAAATAAGAAAACTTGTTTTCCCGTTTATTTATTTATTTATTTTTTATTTTTCCGACCGTGTTTTTTTTTTAATATTAAAATAAATAAATAAAAAAAAAAAAAAAAAAAAAAAGCAGAAGAAAAATAATTTGATTCCGACTTCGCGATTTCCTTTTTTTCCTTTTTTCCTTTTTTTTAAAAATGGTGTGTGAGAGAGATAGAGAGAGAGAGAGAGAGAGAGAGAGAAAGGAACAAAAAGTAAATAGTAGATACTCTATCGTAGTAATAATAAAATAAACTTACTTATTCGGTTTGCTCCTGTGGCCACTTCTGCCAAATACCTATAATAATCTCCTTTCATTTTAAGGTAGAAAACTTTGCTTTCAGCGTTGCTCGCTTTTCGAATCAAATATTTATCGAGTAAATCCTGAAAAAAGAAAAGAGAAAAAAAATAAAATAAAAATTTCGGGTTTAATCGACCGTTAAAGAGAGAGAGAGAGAGAGAGAGAAAAATGGCTCCGACCGCAAATTTAAGGCTCAACTCTACTAAAAAAAAACAAACTTTCCTAACCTCTAACTCTCGAAATGAAACATTTAAATTTAAACTAATTAAGAAAACATTAAATGATTATTATTATTGTTATTGTTATTATTATTATTATTCCTTCAAATCCTCGTTTGTGAAAAACAACCAGGATAAAGTAAACAAAAAAAAAAAAAAAAAAAAATTAATTCTAGTGAAATTAAGAGAACTGGATTTAGATTTTAAAATACACACAACTACACGCACAATAAAAAAAAAAAAAAAAAAGGGGGATTAACTTTTCGGGATTAAGTTTTAATCCCGATCAAGAAGAATCGGTTTGAATTAAACAAAATCGAGAAATTAACATCTTATTAATTACATTACTATTATTATTATTATTATTATTAAGGAAATCACAAAATCATTTTTGCCATCGTTTCTCAGCCCTCACCGAAACAAGGAAACCTTTTGAACTTTAGAGAGAGAGAGAGAGAGAGAGAGAGAGAAATGCAACTAAATGGAAAAAGGATAGACAAAAGTGGCTGGTAGCATTTACCATCATCATCATCATCATCATCATCATCAGTATTTCATCCGGGTTTTAAATACCATAAAAAAAATAAAGAAGGTTGTTTATTAAAGATTATCACACACACCGAATCGATTTGGTTAATAATAATAATAATAATAATAATAATAATCAAATTAAAATTCAATTATCTAATGGCTACGAAATAATTTACAACAACAAGTTGAATCTTGATAATGGTGTTAAAATTTTTCACACGACTTTGACGACATTCAAAAAGGCAAAAAAGGCAAATAAATAGTTACGAAGGTATGAAGGTGGCAATTCTCACGACAAATATATATAACACAACACATGCACGCACACACGCACACACACTCACACATATTACTAACACAATTAATACGGATATAATTGGCAAAAAAAAAAAAAAAAAAAAAAAGGTTTGCCATTTTAATCGATATTAGTATCATCTACTACTACTAATAACTCGGTAAATTAAAAACATCTCTCTCTCTCTCTCTCTTTAATTAAGACCTCGAGTCAAATAGAGTAGTAGTAGGAGGGAGAGAGAGAGAGAGAGAGAGATAGAAAAGCAGATAAATGATTTCCATGATCACTTTTTTTTTTTAAAATCGATTTATTACTGTCACCGTGTTTATTTTTGTTTTTTTTTTTTTCGTCCATTAAAACGCCAGACATGTTTAAAAAAAAATTATATCGACTCGTGTTGTAAACTCATAAACTCTTCTACTAGAGTAATTAGCTTTTGCACAAATAGACATGCCCAGATGCCAAATAGAGGAGAGAGAGAGAGAGAGAGAGAGAAAGACGCAAATAAACAAACAAACAAAAAGAAACGTTTTTTCTCTCTCTCTCTCACTTTAACCATATTTCGCAAACAAAAGAGAAAAAAATTTTTTTATTCCAATATATACATGCATGCGTATTAAAGAACCTGAACCTGAAATCGATTAGTTAAGTCGTCAAATTAGCGAATAATTGAAATTTAATAAATAAAAATGAATGACACGACAACAACAGCAACAACAACAAAACGATTTTCGACGACAAGGTGTGACAGACAATATTCATCCATCCAACTCTCTCTCTCTCTCTCTCTTACTCTCTCTCTAGAGATTTTTAATAATAAGATTACATCTCTTTAGCACCTGTTGAAGTCAATGAAAAAAAAAAATAAAAAACATTTACCGCAATACCCCCGATGCCGAAAAAAAATTTTTTTTTTTTTTTTTTTTTTTTTTTTTTTCCAATGTTGGTAACTCGTTTAATTTTTAATGATAAATGAATGGTATCGAAATCGAATAATGTTTTATTGGAATCCTTTTGGCACAATTTAATTCGTTTCAAGTCAAAGAAAACATCACGAACTTTAATTTTAACGTTTTTCTTTTTTTCCTTCTTATACTTTTAAATCAATAATTTTTCCTTTTTTTAAAAGTTCAAGGAAATATTATAAACGTAACGCCACCATTTTGTAATAATTGATTAAATTGTGTAGTGCAAGAAGAAAAAAAAAAATAGACATAAATTTTTACTCTGGAGCAGCAATGAGAGACCACCATTTTACCTTTTTACGTACCAAATAGAAATATTTAAAATAAAATAAAATTTAAAAAAATTTTTTTTGAAACGTGAACCTTGACCATATTTAGATATTGGACGTCGACGACGACCATGGACGCAACCTACGTCAAAATTTTAAACTCCTAACCGATATTTGAAAACTTTAAACTTTTACGTACGTGTGTAATACACTTTTCTTTTCTTTCATTCTCTTTCCCCCCCCCTCCCCCCTCTTCCCCACGAAATCGTCCGTTTACATATTATTAGTTTGATTCTTCTCCAATAGTAATCTTTTTTCACTTTTACAATTTGCAATCATTACAAATAATAATAATAATAATAATAATAATAATGACAAGAAACACACTCGTTCAAATTTGTCAACAGAGCAATTTTTTTCCCTTTCTTTGTCTTACACATGTACATATGCATATAGAAACTTACCATTACATCATAGCAGATTTCCCTAAGCTCCTTTTCAACCTTTTCTCTATATTCTTTTGCCATCTGTTGTTTTCTCTCCGAGCCTTCTGTTTTTTGTTCGATCGAAGATATAACTCTCCATGATGATCTGGAACAAAAAAAAAAAAAAAAAAAAGGATTTTTTTTTAGAAAAAATAAATTATCAATATGTAAGAGTGCTAAGGAGAGAGAGAGAGAGAGAGAGAGAGAGAGAGAGAGAGAGAGAGAGAAAACAAGGTCACGCAAAGCCCTCAAAAAAAAAAAAAAAAAAAAAAAAAATCGATCAACATAAAATAGAAAGCCAAACGCGCGATTTCGACAAAACGAGATTATCCATTTTTTTTTTTGAAAAAATATTCATTCATTCATTCATTCATTCACCTCGTGTGACTTTTGTTGGATGTCGCATCTTGAAATCATTCACGACAATTAATAATTTTCTCAATTTTACATTAATAATAATAATAATAATAAAATAAATTGTAAAGTCATTCTCGGTAGCCTGCCTGCCTGCCTTTACACTCTTTCCAAAATGAAAATTAAAATTCGTTTTTATCCTTCGTCGATCCTTTCTCCTTTAACCTCGACTTCCATATTTTTTTTTTTTAATAAAAACATTTCCAACGTTATTCAAATTAGAACGAATTAAAAAAAAAAAAAAATTAATGAAACGAAGGCAAAAGAAAATTCCTAAATATAAATTAATATATATATATATATGCACTTTACACGAAACACAAAATTCTTTCTAGAACATTCCTTTTTTTTATATATATAGAAAAATCTCTTGCAAGACGCGACATCAAATAGGTATTTTTTTTTTTAAAAAAAAATCCGTTAAATTTATTATTTTTAGATTATACACAAACACAAAACACTCGAAAAACTACTTTTAAAAAAAAAGAACCAAAGATTACTAGAAGCATTTCATATTTTAAAAAAAAGTAGCTCAAACAAGAAGCTAAAATAAAAATAAAACTAGAGTATTTACCTTTAGGCTAAACATCATGGCTGGAATTTTTATGTCATCAAGAAAAAAAAAGAAAAGCATGTGCATCACACAAGCGAGTGTGAAAATTAATATCCTTTCTTGCAACAACGAGAGAGAGAGAGAGAGAGAGAGAGAGAGAGAGAGAGAGAGAGAGAGAGAGAGAGAGAGAGAGAGAGAGAGAGAGGGAGGGAGGGAAAAGAAACCTTCGAGAATCAGGTCGTAAGGCATCGGTGGAAATGAATCAACTTTATTATTTTTACCAGTTACTCCCTTAATTAAGGGTACGAAATACAATAAAGAAAATTTTACTTTTATTCTCCAGGAAAAAAACCTGACGTTCTTGACCTGATATGCGCAGCACTGTTGAAAAAGTATGCGAGAAAATTGATAATGATTGAATGATGACTGACACAGATATTAAAGACCAATACCAAAAGTGATGACATATTACTTCAAGTTCAAGGATAAAATTCACAAAAAAAAAAAAAACCGCTCATTTCTCTCGTTCTGCGACCTTTCCCAACCGACTAATAATAATAATAATAATAATAAATGAGCCACCAACAAACAAATTCAACGCAACGTGCGTTTACACAACGCATGGAGTCTATATAAACAGTGTGTGTGAGAGAGAGAGAGAGAGAGAGAGAGAGAAGGTATGGTAGGTAAAACAACGTACCTGCGTGCTCCGACAACATTTTTATAAGCAACAGACAATAAATTTCTTTCTTCATTGGTTAATTCCAATCCGGTTTCTGTTACTTGTTTCATGGCTGCTGCCATATCATCGTATCTTTCAGCTTGTTCTGCAAGCTTTGCTTTTTGCACCAATTCTTCTTTGTCTACAGACATTTTCTTATAACTGAAACAAAAAAAAAAAAAAAAAAAAAAATTTAAATAAGCCAATTATAAAAAAGAAAAAAAATTTCAAGATGTACACTAGTGAGCCTGGTATATAATTAAAAAAGACAAAACATCCAAAAAGAGAGAGAGAGAGAGAGAGAAAATCGAGTGTTTGCTAAAATTTAACAATAAATAATAATAATAATAATTTGTGAAAGAGTAGCAAACAACAAACAAGAGAGAGAGAGAGAGAGAGAGAGAGAAAAGACTCAAGCTCCTAAAAATAACAACTCTCGAAAGCAAGAAAATCCGATGAGTGAGCTCCGGTTGTATTGATTTTTCTCCTGGTGATAACTCGTGCCCTCTACACCTCACCTCACTTCACCTCCTCACCCCGCCTCAGCTGACACACAATCCGTCCGCGTCTTCTCCCTTTTCCCCCCCCCCCTCTTTTCACCATCATATCCATTTAACTTTAGCTACCTGCCCTTGGAAAGAGTGAGAGAGAGAGAGAGAGAGAGAACCCCCTCCCCTGCCCCCTCGACAATCTTTTCAATTTTCCCATGTTTACATTTGTAACGCACAATTTTCTTTTATTCTCTCTTTTTTTTAAAAACAAACATGTTTCAAATTTTATTTTCCAATCAATCGTTATATTAATAATAATAATAATAATTGAATTTTTCGACAATGTTTAAAAGGAAGAAATTCAAAGGAAACGAAAATTTAAATTTTTTTCTCGTTTTCACACGCACACGCACACGCACACGCACACGCACACGCACACACGCACGCATTAAAAAAATACAACAATGATAAAAGTTATATAAAAATCAAAAGTATTCGATTTCTTATTTCGTTTACCTCTTCGCGAGAGAGAAAAGGAGAGAAAGAGAGAGAGAGAGAGAGAGAGAGAGAGGGGAAAGGAGAGAAAGAGAGAGAGAAAGGAAAACATGGAACACATTTTACATTCATTTTCACATTTTTAAAACATGGAATACATTTTTTCATCTTCGCCCGGGAAAAAAATGACAATATTCGAGAAATTCGATTTTATTATTATTATTATTTTTCGAGAAAAGCGATCCGTACAAAAAAAAAAAAAAAAATGTCTCCCCTTAAACTTCGTTAAAAGTTTTTTTTTTTTTTGGTTTTGCTTTTTTTTTTTTTTTACGTTTCACGGCGAATGGAAAAACGTTTCCCCCTTCTCCCCCCATCTCCCACAAACAAACATTGTCGATTGATTTTAGGCATCAGGTGGATTATTGAATCAATGATGAAAAAGCAAAAAAAAAAAAAAAAACCTTTTTAAAAATAATAATAATAATAATAATAATAATAAAAGAAAAAGGAAAAGGAAAAACTCTCCTTTTAAAATTTAAATACAAATATTTATTATGGCGAATACATCCGAGTCGAAAAATTAACTTTCCACTTCGAAGCACTTCTTTTATTACAAAAAAAGTAAAAAAAATTTTAAACGAGCAACTTTTCTTGTTAAATGTTTTCCTACTACTTTTAGTTTGTTAAAATCATTCAACGACAGCATTTACACATTTGTCAAAATATGTACATAAAAAAAACTAAAATGTCTCCCTCCTTTGAAAAATCTTTTCTGAGCGTTTCGCAACAAAAAAAAAATCTAACCCGCAGCGTTTTTAAAATTTTCCCAATACAACAACAACAACAACAAAAGTACACGTGGAAAATGATTGCAAACATCATCCCGATCATTCCGTCTAATTGAGAGAGAGAGAGAGAGAGAGAGAGAGAGAGAGAGAGAAATTTTCTTTTCTTAATTATATAAAGGAAAACCTTTTTTAAAAAAAGAGAATTTTGGGCATGTTCGACATCGACGCATATGGGACACAAATAATAAAATATACATTTTACCCCTACAGGTCGTCTAATGCTGTCGTCTGCTCCAAAATACCCGAAAATTAGTTTTTAGGGGGGCGGGGGCAAAAAAGGTAAACTAACAAAAAAAACCTCGGTTTATACTTAAATTCCTGCGTATATGAGAAAATGTTTTTTCTAATGTTTTCCTCACTAATAACAATTTTCACCCTGTTTTAAAAACAAAATTTTCCACAAAACGGTTACATAAAAAGAAAATCAATTGGATTGCAGAAAGAAAATTTTTTTTGTATTGAATAATATATATATACATAAACTTGAGACTTTTTTTGTCGATAAGACAAAATTTCTGTATATATATATATATAGACTTTAAATTGACCAACCTCAATAAATTTTTAATTAAAAATCAACAAAGAAAACGCACGACGACATTTTTCCCTTTTTTTTTTTTTTTTTTTCTATATTCTACTACATCACGCGCTGGGCATAAGTTACACGTTAACAGATTATTCAAAGGTGGGCGACATTACAATCGAAAAAAACATCAACATTTAAAAGACGTTTCAGAAGTGGAAGCAGAAGCAGAAGCAGAAGAAGCAGCAGAAGACAAAAATCGTTAAAATTATCATCGCAATGTTACACTCAAATATGAAACACACACTATTAGGGTATATCAATAAAAATACTGTGTGTGTGTGTGTGGGGGAGAGAGAGAGAGAGAGAAAGAGAGAGAGAGAGAGAGAGAGAGAGAGAGAGAAAACAACAACAACAACGCGAAATTGAATTCTGACGTCAATTTTTTTTTGTAATATTATAAGGAGTTACGAAAACGAACGTTAACTCGGAGGAATACCTAAGAGATTAACAATTTAAAAAAGAAAATAAGAAATAACATAATAATAATAATAATGATAATAATCCGTATAATATTTTCAAATCCATAAAATAAATAAACGATCGGAACGGAAACGAAATAAAAAATGAGGGGCGGATGACAAATATTAGATCATGATCACAACTCGCACGGCGACACGCTCGCTCACTCACTCACTCACACTCACACACTCATTCTCTCTCTCTCTCTCTCTCGCACACACACACACACGTATATATATTTTTAATTCCGTTTCAAGGCTACTATTACTTTTTACTTATTTTTTTTTTTGTGAAAAAAAAAACGACAATCACAAATGCAACCGTTTGAAATAATAATAATAATAATAATAATAATAATAATAATAATAATAATAATAATAATAATTTTTATTAACAAAACGATTTTTTATCCTTATTCTTCTCACAATGTTTACATATTATATTTTAAGCAATCGAAAAAATACTAAAAAAAAAAAAAAAAATTTAAATGCCAGAACAACACATTCCCTTACGATATCGTTTGCATTGCGTCATCAGCCAATTTTATAATAAAAACAAAAAAAAAAAAAAAAAGTGAATCATTAAAAAACAAAGCTTTTGATTTTTTTAAAAATAAATTTTCCCAATCCCATCTCTCTCTCTCTCGTTATTATTAAATTCATTTAATTACTCATTTGTACTTAAAAAAGTTTCCTCCCTCGCCTCCCTTCTCCTACCCCTACCTCTCCCCCTCCCCCGGTTAATTAAGTAATGCATTAAAAAAAAATTTTTTTGATTTATACAAAAAAAAAAAAAAAAATTTAAATATATTTAAATTTAATTAGTCGGTAATGGATTGCTTTTTTCCCTTTCCCCTCCTCCCTCCCTCTCCCTCTCTCTCTTCCTAAATTATTGCAAATCAATATTTTTATTTCCCCCCTTCCCCTCCCCCCAGAAAAAAAAAATTAGGGGCATCGATTTAGAAGAACATCATCACACACACATACTTTCTCATTAACCAAGATACCGTTCGAACGGATTACTAACGTTTCGTAAGGTGTAGTACACAAACGCAAAAGAATTAAAATTGTTCACTTCCTTTTTTTTTTTTTTTTTTTTTAAATCTATTTAAGAAGTTCCTTCCTTTTACGTCATCATTTAATCGTAAAAAACTACCTGATTCATACGTGATAATGACGTCACATAGCAGTAGACGAGCAATATACTATTTGCTTCTACTACCACCACCACCACATCTATAATGATGAACAAATTCCTACATTTTAAATAAATGGTTTAAAATGTCTCCCTATCGAAAAGTAAACCTCACCATATTGTGGGGGGGGGGGGGGTGAGTGGGGGGTTGAGATAATAAAACCAAATTCATCGATACAGAAATTTAATCTCATTATTATTAATCTTATAATTTTAATTAATTAAAAAATTTCCCTACAAATCTTTAAATAAATAAAATATTATCGACTAAATAAAATTGTATTTATTTCTCATGGCAGCACAAAAACACACACACAGAAAACAGCACAACTTATCGAATAATAATAATAATAATAATAATAATAATAATAATAATAATAAAGGGAAAAATTCTTATTATTATTATTATTGATTTATAATAAAATCAATATTTCCAATTTTCAATTTTTTTTAAACGAATGAACAATAAAAGAAATTTTTTTTTTTTACTCGAACAAAAAGAAATTTTGTAAATTTTTTGATGTTGTTAATGATGATGATGATGATGATGATGATGATAATGATAATAATAAATATAAATATGTCTGTTTGTGTAAATTAATCGATGAGTCAAAACGAAAAGTTAAATGAGTAAAAAAAAAAAAAAAAAATTTTATTTTCTATAATAATTAATGAAATCGATTTCTTGTTAATAAATATCATCATCATCATCATTCGACTAAAAAAAATTTAAATTAACTAGAAAGGAGTGACATAATTGTGCAAAAATAGATTATTATTATTATTATTAATATTATTATTATTATTTTTCTTTCTTTCTTTCACTCTCTTGCTCAAAATAACATAAAGTTTAAATTTTAAATAAATATGAAAAAAAAAAACGACTACACATTTTTTTTTTTTCATTTTTTTCGAATAATATTATTTTATTAAATTTAATCTTTTGTAAAATTTTTTATCAATAGAAAAAAAAAAACAAAGAGAGAGAGTGAGTGAGAGAAAGAGAGAGAGAGAGATAATTTTCCTCGAGATACTTAAAATGAAAAAAAAAAAAACAAAATTCAATTAATAACTATTAATCATGATTTTATATATATGATTGTAGATAGATTTATGGAGTCCCTTAAAAAAAAAAAAAATAATAATAATAATAACATCAAATAAAAAGTTCACATGCACACACACACACACAGAGAGAGAGAGAGAGAGAAAAAAAATACTTATCGATATTATTGATTTTAAAAAAAAAAACTAATAATAATAATAATTTGTGTTAACTTGTATTAGATATTTGGTAAATATTATTATTATTATTATTACACAATATTGCAATTTAAAATTTTAACCTTTTTTTTTATCGAAAAAAAAAAATCAAACTGTTAGAAAATATCAAATTATTATTATTATTATTATTAGCAATCGTTGTGAAATCTAAAAGAGTTTTTCCGATAAATCTAACAAATAAAGTGTCTCATGATGTTACTCAAACTTAAACCTAATTGTAAACATAATTAATAACCGAATAAGTTTTTCAATCAGAACTCTAAATCACCTCCTCCCTGCCCCCCCCACACAAAAAGGAAAAATTCAAATTAGGGCATTAATTTAAATTTCAACTATTTTGAATACACTTTAACAAATCTGTTACTTTTTAAATGTAGTTTTGTGAGAGAGAGAGAGAGAAAGGCACCTGTTCAGAAAGTTGCTAAAAATTACCCATAATATCCAAAGGATGACAATTTTCCAAAAGCAAATTTAAAATATGATATTAAAAATTTTCCACACACACACACACAAGTAAACAAATGACAATTTAAAAAAAAAAAAAAAATGGAAAAAAAATTAAAGTACATACCACGACTAACACGCAGTAAACAATAATGATCACTAAAATTCAATATTACGAATATAGAATTGCGCCCATAGAATTAAACTCGACAAGGTCGACAAGAAAATATTTGCAAAAAATTTTTTCGTCAAACCGTTTTACTTATATCGGGGAAATGAAAATAATTTGAAAAAAATTATCCTACGGGAAAAAAGGTGAGTCGAAAAACTGCATGAAAACGATTATATGGGAAAAAAAAAAAAAAAGTCGATTGAAAATGAGAATTTGAACGATATATATTGGGAAATTTTCGAGCCGGTAAATGACCCAAAATGGCGGAGATGAGGACACTCCTTGAATGCGTCATTAAATTCCTAGGACGACTCGATAAAAAAAAAAAAACGACTGACGAAAAATTCATTTTTAAATTATATCAAACGTTTTCTTTTGCGAGTACGAATAATTTTGAATAAGAAAATAAAAAATTTTTTTAAAAAACTTACATAAAATAAAATTAATCCCTTTTTGGAACACTTTTCAACACTACGTTCACAAAATTGTACACACCACCCAGCCTTTTTTACTTCAAGATTCTTCAGCTAGAAGAGGGGGTCAACAGAGCCGGAAACAGGGACTTATTCAGAGTCAAATCAAAATCTGTAAAAAATTATTTCATACGAATTAAAATCTAAAAAAAAAAAAATCCAATTAAAAAAAATTTTTTTTAAAGTTAAATAATAATAATAATTATAAATTTAAAATAATTAAATGAGAATTAAATCAATTACAAATTATTTTAATAAAATTTAATATGAAACTGATTTGACTACGGTTGTTTTATTGGCAATTTTAGTTTACAATTTAATTCATAGAGGGCAGAACAATCTGAGAGAAAAAAAAATTTTTTTTAAAAAAATAAATCATACCAACTTATTTTTAAAATCAAATAAATTTTATATCAAACTGTTGTAAAAAAAAAAAAAAAAAAAAAAAAAAAACGATACGCAATTATGATAAATAAATCGATTAGAAATTACTTTAATAAATACAAAAAAATATTAATTATTATTATTATTATTATTATCAATCATGTCACGAAGAAATTTTGAATTTCGATTGGGCGTCGACCACTCAGATGCAACAATTTCGTAAAATATATTTAAAATTTACCCCCCCCCCTCCCACAACTTTTTTTCGTTTTCGTTTTATTACGTGAAATAATAATAATAATAATAAAATCCAGGTGATTTTCAATCATCATTTAATCATAATTAACATTCATGCCAAAAACAACATTTGAGAGAAAATGCGCTTGCGCATGCGCAAAAAAAAAAAAAATTTCTCTTCAAAGGGGTTTCCTTAATGAACAAATATGGCTTAAGGTGCGCCGGTAAGAAAATACAAAAATTAAAGTACGATATTGGAGAAGGGGGATATCGTGAGAGAGAGAGAGAGAGAGAGAGAGAGAGAGAGAGAGAGGGAGGGAGAGAGGGAGATAATACTATCAAAAAAAAAAAATTACATTGCAAAGATCGACTACCTATTGAAAGGAATTTCCTAGGCTTTTTTTTTTTTTTTTACACGCAAATGAAGCGAATAAAAATTAGTAATACTCGATGGAAAGGTAAATATAAACAGGCATTGAGGGAGTGAGCGGGGGACGGGAGCGGGGGAAGCAGGTAGGCATTCGGAGACGCGCGGGGTGTGACACTCACAGACAAGGAGATTTCTACAGGACTGACGTCACGTTTTTAACTGAAGGACGCTCAGATATATATATATAAATAAAATCGATTCATTTTAAAATGAATCATTTATCAAATGTTAATCATACGAATACCCGTAATTTTTTTATAAATCTTTTATGTTCAAGCAAAAGATAGACACGGACAGACGAAGATAGGCGACTTCGAATAAGCAGGGGTGTACAAAAATTAAAAGTGTTCGTGCGTGCAACTTTCTGCTCTATTTCTTATGTTTATTTACATTATTACGACATTTTGTATTTTTGCGACAAACAATATTAAATATTTTCCTGCCGTCGACAAAATTTTCAAAAGGCGATTAAACTAATACGAAAAACAAAACAAATACATTTACACCATTTTTTTTTCTTCCCTTTCATTTTTTCCTCAATATGAAATTAAGTAAATATATATATACGTCATCGTTAAAAAATTTTAAATTTTTTTTTTTTAAAATTCGATTCCAACGGTTTTTCCAACGAATAATAATAATAATAAAAAAACACACAGAATCGATATATATGTAAAATTTTTAAATACGAATATAATTAAAACATTTCCTTCGTTTCCTTATATTTTGCATTGTACCAAGGCATTATTATTATTATTATTATTATTATTATTAAATTATATAACTGGGAAGAAGGAGTAATAAGTCCCATATTTGAATTATTTACGTTAAAAAAAAAAACATCGTGCGATTAGTTGGTATATCAATATTTCACGTCGTGTCATTAGCAACTGATTACCATTTATTATTTATCAACCGAATTTTTTTTTTCCTTTTTTTCGATTCCATTTTTTTTTTTTTTTTTTGTCTTACGCATGACTGCGCGTTGACTCTTACAGAAGTCACCAAGCAGACAAGAAGCATATTCATTACATTACAATTTTTTTTTTTCGTTTTTTACCTTGGTTTATTATTATTATTATTAATATTACGCGCCAAATTCGAAACTTTTTTTAAAAAAAAAAAAATGGAATAATACGTTATTTATCATTACGAACGACGAGTTGTAAAAAAAAAAAAAAAAAAAAAAATGTCGTTACGCCATCGTTTTTTTACACGACGTATAAGAAGAGTATGACCACATTCGCTCGCATTTAATATTTAAAATTAACGTACTACTCTCTTCGGTGTCGGTATTACCGACCCCTTATCGCCTCTTCACTGAAACACAACAACGACGACGACGACGTAATTTTAAAAAAAATGTATCACCCATACTTAACTTACGATTAAACAAAACAAATTAATTACTTTCGTTAATAGTAGAAAATACGAGTAAAAGTATTTTTAAAACCCATGTTTAGCTTATGGTAAAACGTTTAAACTCAATTAAATTTTCACGAAAGAAAAAAAAAAAAAAAAGAAAAATACCTCAATGAATGTAATCTGGAAACGTTTACACGTAGCCCTCATGTTTAGCTTACGAATAAAACGTTAATACTTTCAAGTTTTTATTTTCTGGCGACACTATGGCGAGAATATCAAGCGCTGGTAGCCTGTGTAGCATAACATGAAAAAAAAAAAAAAAAAAAAAGAAGTTTGAGTGAGAATTCTGTTTTAGTTTACATACATACCACATAACGTTTTTAATATATTTTTTTTTTGGCCATTATAAAAAAAAGAATGTTAATAATAATAATGATAATGATGATGATGATGAAAAGGGAAAAGTGATTCGACGTAATTCGTTCGTTCGTTCGTTTTTTGTTCTAAACCTTATAATAATAAATGTGTTCGTATATTTTTTTTAAATAAGTGAAATAAAAAGTAAATGAATTTTACAATAGTTTTCGTATGTAAATACTTGGGAATTCCCATATTTTTTTTTTTTACAAGTTACATTTTTTACATATATATATTTTTGTGCTGTTTAAAAGTTTTTATCACGGATTATTATTGTTTTTCATTTTTTTCATTTTTTTTTTATATGTGTGGAGTTATTTTTACAAAAAAAAAAATACATGAAATTATATATATTTTTCTACGTGTTTCATTATGCCAAGGAAAAAATCACAAGGGATTTCTACTCTTCACAAGAGTAAGTTTTCATTATGTTAATTTTTTTTCTAATATTTGTCCCTTGAAAAACCCTCCTCTCTGGGAATCTTATGTATTATTATTATTATTATTATTATTAATAATTTCATTAATTAATGTCACACTCTTTACATTAAGTAAATAGAGATAAACACATTGTTATTATCATTTCCTTAAATTATTGTTAAAAAAGATTTGTGTGTGTGTGTGCACAATATTTTCAATATTTTTTTTGGTTGTTGTTGTTGTCTAAAAACCCTTTCTACTTTCCCAAACAAAATGTCAAAGTGAAATAATCAATCGATTTACTTATTGTCAGGATGTTTTGTCGTTTTGCAAAAAATTATTTTAAAACAATCTCTCTCTCTCTCTCTCTCTCTCTCTCTCTCTCTCTCTCTCTGAATTAAAATCGGCTATTAATTATAATAGATTCAAGTTTAGTCATATGGTCAAAATATTGGTTTCAATTAATTATGGCAGGCTAAATTTTTTTTTTTCTTTTTACATTTCGTTTCATTTATTGTCTGTTGTTTTGCTTTTTTAAATTGTCATCTTTTTGCCCAAATAAGTTTTTAACTTGTCTAAGTTGTCGTTCTGATTGTGTTTGATCCCTTGTCGTTAATTTCATCTTCGATGAAACATTTTTTTTTTTTGTATTCGATTTTAAGTATTTGTTTGTGTGCAATTTGTTTGTATGTATTGGTAACGATTACCAGTCTGTGTTATAAAGAGAGTAATTGTAATTTGATGATGTGTTCATTGATAAAAAAAAAAAAAGTACATTTAGCAGTCGTTAATGATGTAGTGTCTGCAAAATCAAAAGATTTAATTCCCTACAAAGGATTATGGTAAAACGGAAAACCTAATCGAACAATACTATCAAGAAATATTTTTGTTACTGATGCTGAAAATTGTCGAGGAGAAGAACCCCCCCCCTCCCTCTCCCCCCTTGTTAAACTTAATATTTCTGGAATGAGTAGTATGAGGGGTACATGATATGTGATTTTTCCATTCATTCATCCATATTGAAAATTTAAGTTTGAAAGTTATTATTATTATTATTATTGTTATTGTTTCTTTTCAAATCGACCAGCACCAAAAAAAAAAAAAAAAAATATTTTTACATGAAAAAATGGATAAACGTTACCCTTAGTGCCAATTAGTTTTTGATTTTAACGGTTTTTTTTTTTTTTTTGGGGGGGGGGGTTAAGAAATATCTTACTACACTAACTGTCAATGAAAAAAAATTTTAATGTCGTTTGTTTGTTCGTTTGTTAGTTAGAGGTAGGTAGGTTGTTGTTGTTGTTGTTGTTGTTGTTGTTGTTACGTAACGTATTATGTATTTTTTTTTTTTTTTGGGTTGTTTTCACATTGTCACACAAACACATACATTCGAAACGAAATTAATAATTATAACTGTATGTGAAATTAATTTTTTTTTTTTTTTTTTTTACGTCCTTAAAATTTAGATATCAATAACTATATTTTTTTCGTAATAACAATGTTTTTTTTTTTTTTCTCTCTCTCTCTCTTTCTTTTGATAACAACTGATAAGACCTGAGGCGGCTGTTTTTAAAAAAAATTCTGGTCAGTTTACTTTTATATATTTTTTGTGGCAATCACACGACATTCTACAATGCTTAATTTTATTAATTTTTCATTCTACTTTTTAATTTTTTGTCGTTTTTTAATTTATTATTATTATTATTATTTTGCTAAATGAATTTGTCGTTTACCTTTTTAAACGTTTGATTATTATTATTATTATTATTATTGTTATTATTTTTTAACAATGCAGAAACGTACTCTCTCTCTCTCTCTCACTAATTCAATCACTCACATACTCACTCTCTCTCTCTCACTCATTCAGTCACTCACATACTCACTCTCTCTCTCTCTCTCTCTCACTCTCACTCTCCTTAAATACCAAATTTAATGTTAAATAGATTCCATTATCTAATTAAAGGCTACCTAAAAAGTGATTCGAATTAAAAACATGACTTGACCGAAAAGAAAAAGTGGAAATAGAAAAAATAAAAAAATTAAAACGTGGAACCAGACGGACCTTTCGGACGCATTGTAAACGAAAAAGAAAAAAAAAAAAAAAAAAAAAAAAAAAAAAAAGGGAGGACGGGTAGTAAGTACCATTTGATGAGTAGCTATGAGAGCCTCGAGTTCGATCCGGGTACCGAGTGATTTACATTAAAAGAAACAGAAATAATAATAATAATAATAATAATCAGATGTCGGTCAAATGTAGTAATAATAATAATAATAATAATAATAATAACGACTTGCCTGCTCGCGCGCGTGCCTAAATCGTAATAATGATTACATTTAATGAATTCACGGTAGTAACGGCAATTCATTTACGAAAAATATTAATTAAATAATAAAATTAATAATAATAATAATAATAATAATGATGATAGTGGGAGTGTTTTTTTGTGTCTAAAATTACATTCATTAAAATTACATTACGATACTTTTTCTCGGATGTAAATTTATACGTACGAACAAACGAACGGGAAGAGTCTTTCCCCCCATCCCCCCGCAATTTTCCGAAAAAAATTTTCAAGGAATTCGTTTGCCCTTCTTTGAAATTAATAACAATTTTTCCTAGATTAATTATTCGTGGGGAGGGGGAGGGGGAATAATTAAACAGTTGCAATCGTCAAGTCTGTTGTTTTTGTCAAATTTAGGTACGCGAACCGAAATCACATTAGCAAAAAAAAAAAAAAAACTTAAATATTTTTTCGTGCCTTATTTCAATCAACAGGTACGTGGGTTTATAAAAACAATAATTCATAATCATTCCTACCTTAAAAACAGGTCGTTAAAACAGGTGAAAAATCTTTATTTTCCCATTTTTTTTTACAACAATTCGGTTGTTCGAATGTTGTCGACGTTTTTCGGTCCCTTTCAAAGTCATCATCATCATCATCATCATCGTCATCGTCATCTGAAAAAAATTGTAAGATTGTTGTAACAAACAGACAGACAAACAGACAAACGGAATAAGTAATACGGTAGCAATCTCGCTTTTTTCTTTTCTTTTTTGGTAAATGTTAATTAGTTTGAATAAAGTGTCAGTAGGTTATTAAAGTTTGATTTCCGGTCGGGGAGAGCGGTAGGTCGTCGTATCCGTTTTAAAATTTGACGACAGACGGAGGGAGGACGTTTACGAGAGAAATGCGGGATTCATTCAACCCCCTTTCACGGGGCGGTGGTGGTGGTGGTTTTTATTACCTTAATTCCATACGTGTGATGTTATTTATTGGGCCGGGGGAGGGGGGTAAGGTAAGGTAAGGTGACTATTGCTTGCATATTTTTCGACTTGTAGAAATTTCCAAGGTTTTTAGGTTAAGAGAAAAAAAACCTAAAAAGAGAAATTGATGATTTGTATCCCGAGAATTTAGGCATCGTCATTCTTTTGGTTTTTTTTTTTTTTTTCAAACGTAAAGAGAAACCACTTGTGATAGTGTCACAGTCGTTCTGACAAAGTCTATAGTTAATTTTAAGGGATCGAGTTCGAGTGAAAGATTAAAAGAAAAAGTGTTAAAGTGACACACGCACACGCACACGTGTACACACGTGCACGTGTGTACAATCACAGACACTTACTCGATTAATACCCTTTTCTCGCACATTTTTTCACCAAACAACCGACCACACAATGGATACCTTTATTACACCTATTATCAAGGTTGACGTATCGCAATATCTAGAGCGTTACGCCTTAGCTTTAGCTTTGGGTCATTCCGTGGAATTTTAAATGTTGGGGCGTGCGTCGTTGCATGGGCGGAAATGATTGTGATGGAGAAAGAAGCTCACACGTGACGTTGCGTTGGAATGAACGTGTATTGTCTAATTACGTCATACCGCGTTTTTATAAATCGTCTTTTCCCCCACCCCCTACCTTCTCCCCATTCTTTTCCCCATTTTTCCAGTAAAGTATTATACGGGTGAGGAGGGGGGGGGAAGTAGTAAGAGAGGAATCGTTAATCGTTATTTACAAATCAGTCACCTGAGTAATAACAAACAAAACAAATTTTTTTACTTGTCCATTAATAAAAAATGACTGACTGATTGACTGACTGACTGAGGTTGTTATGAAAGACAAACTCATAAACAAATGAGTCACTCGCAAGAGAATCGTAATAAATATTATTATTATTATTATTATTATTATTATTATTATTATTATTATTATTATTATTATTATTATTATTATTATTATTATTATTGTTTTTTTTTCTTCTTGTCATTTTTCCGCGTACGAACCAAAAATAAATAAATGTATGTATGTATGTGGAAATTTTATGATAATTGTTAATAATAAATTATTTTAACTATAACTCCGACTACTTTAACGTTTAATATGTGTATTGCGTAATAATAATAATAATAACAATAATAATAAAAGGAAAGAAAAATATATAAAAAATTAAAATGTTAACCTTTTGAACTTGGTTGTTTCTCTCTCTCTCACTCTCTCTCTCTCTCTCTCTCTCTCTCTGCACCCCTCATCATGCGATATGTTCTATGTGCCTGCCTTCCGTACTCACAGTCGAACCTGTATCGATCGATCGATCAATCGGCCGAATAAAAATAACAAATAAAATTTTAAGAGTTTTCCGGGTGGGAAAATTACGAACGACGTAAATTTTACATTTCCCCTTGCCCCTTCCGTCCTTCCCCGTCTCCCCAAAAATTTTCTCGTTTTATTTTAAAAGAAAAATTTTTCTTTAAACAGCGAATCAATTATAAAACGTTTTACGTGCGTAAATACGATTGCGAGTCGTTGTTGTTGTTGTTGTTGTTGCGTGTGCGTAATTAGTGACGTTGCCCCCCCTCTCCTTCCTCCCGACAGATGGCAAAACAGGTACGAGTGTTTTTTTTTTTTTTTCCTCGCTTCAGTTTTCGCAAAATCAAACTAAAAGTTGTCTAATTAATGTAATAATTTTTCATGGTGTTGCTACGGAAAATACGAAAGCGAATCATCATTTTACGTTCGTGTCAATAGATAGAGACGGGAGTACGACGAAAGTATCGAATCGATAAAATAATCGAATCGAAATGACGATATGACGAGATGATGACGATGACGTTAAAGAAAAATTTAAAAGAAAATCGAAAGAAATTAATAATAATAATAATAATAAAAATGTAAAATAACCTTCTTCCCTCACTGATAAAAAAAAAACCTTTGAATGAGAGTGAGTGAGTGAGGGTCGTTACTACTACTACTCTTCTCTCTCTGTCTCTCTCTCTCTCTCTCACGGCAAAAGGATTTGTGTCATTTCTTTTTGGTGGCCCCCCCGACTCCCGCCCGCCGCTCCTTAATAATGATTCAGTCGTCGCAATGGTGGCGGTGGCAGTAATGGCGGCGGTCATCACTCAAGAACGCATCAAACTCGTGCGGGGATTCATATACACACTCACACATTCGAACACGCAAACGTAAAATAATAATAATAATAATAATAACGCCAAGTGATTAATAAGGATTTTCTTGGAAATCCGTGGTAATTTTTCCCCGAGGAAAATTTTAATTTGCGGTTCGATATATATGTATGTACGCTTGATTCTGAGAATCGATGTCGTTTACGCGATTCGATATATCGAACGAACATTGCGTAGGTAGGTAGGGAGGTATCGAAACCGAGAGATCCGAGAACTCGCGCACGATTTCCATTGAACGTTGACTATAGCGAATAAATAAACCATTATAATAATAATGATGATGATGATGATGATGATGTGACATTGAGTCAAATGAATCGTCGATGTACATGGGGTCGGTTGACCGAGTGATGATGATGATGATGATGATAATAACAAACAAACAAACGAACGAACGGCGATTCGATTAAATTTGAATAAATTTAATAGGAAAATCGTAATGGCGTGGGTGGGGAAGAGAGAGAGAGGGAAGGGAAGGGAAGGGGGGAAATGATTTAACTTGAGAAAAATGTTTTCGCATCACACTTTCAAGTGTCAAAAAATTTTTAAAATAAGAAATTGTTTTTTTTTTTTTTTTTTCTCGGAAAACGAGTAAATTTATTTACGCGTGGGGGGGGGGGGGGAATCCCCATATGTATTCCCTTCGTCGTCGTCGTCGTAATTAATTTTCTTTTCTTTTCTTTGTTTTTGAAAAAAAAAAAAAAAAAAAAAAAAAAAAAAACGCGGCGAACGAGTTTCGCGGTCGAATTGTTAATTTGCAAGTAGTTTTATAATGAGTTTGATAAAATGATAATAATAATTGAATGTGATTAAATTTTTTTTTTATGGCCGGGTTTATAGAGAACGCGTGCACCCACACTTTACGCAAAGAGAGAGAGAGAGAGAGAGAGAGAGAGAGAGAGAGAGAGAAAGAGAGAGAAGGGTAGGCACGTTATTCAGGTTGAAACGAGGCCCCCGATCGATTATTCTTTTTTACTCCCTTTAAAAAAAAAAAAAAAAAAAAAAAAGATGCTACGATAATGATAATGCTAATAATAATAATAATAATGCTAATAGTAATAATAATAATAATAATAATAATAATAATAATAATAATAATAATAATAATAATAACGTCGTAATTTCTCCTTAACCGGTCGTTTAAAAAAAATTTTTTTTTTTTTTTAAATAAACGAAGAAATTTTCGAAGGTGAAAAAATAAACTTTAAAAAATTATTATTATTATTATTATTAATATTATTATTTTTTTTTTTGACCCGAAATTGTAATTAAAGGTAAAAGAAAAAAAAAAAAAAAGAAAAACGTTTTTGGGAAAAAATAAGAAAAGGTGAAGGAGGAAGGAGGGAAAAAAGGGGGACGTGTCAAAACGCGCGTTTTTATTTTTTAATAATAATTTTTTTGGTCGACTCGTTTTTTTTTTTTTTTTTTTTTTTTTTCAATTATTATAACGGAAATTTTGAAAATTTTTAAATAGTTATTATAATTTTCTCGAATTTGTTTTTTTTTTTTTCTCGGGGATTCCCCCTTTCCGCTCCCCCTCGAGGTTTTCCGAAGATTTTCCCTAACCCACCCCCTCCCGTTTTTTTGCGATGCGCGATGTAATCGAAAGTGACGAGCTGCGACATCATGCTGTTGCATTTACCTTTACGGGGAAAAATTGAATGAAGAGGCGTGTGAAATGGAAAATTGTGGGAAATTTGTTCGTTTGTTTGTTTGTTCGTTTGTTTTTTTTTTTTTTTTTTGGAAAAATTTCGAAATTGAATCGCGTGTTAATTGCTGTCGTCGTTGCGAGTGTCAGGGTGATATTTGCGCTGTCGTTTATTCACCCGTTTAAGGCGCGGAAGGGATTTTACCCCTTGAAAAAAAAATTTTACGCATTTCCGTTTCCTATTCTTTTTGTAATATTTATTTGGAACCGTGCGCGTTTTAATTCTGAGTATTTTGTAATTTACGAGAATACCTAAGGTAAAGGTACCCATCTTTGTACTTTCTCGTACCCATTCTTTGTACTTTCGTTGAGAAATCCTAACCGTGGTCATTCCTGGATTTATTTTTAAAGGAAGGAGGGGGAGGCGAGGGGAGGGGGGAAAGGAGCAGCGCGAAGAAAAAAGGAGGGAAGAAGAAAAAGAAAAGAAACTAACTAACTAACTTAATTAACGATCGATAAATGAAAAATTTCTTGCAAATTTTTTTTTTTATAATTAACCTCGAGTAAAAATAAGAATGCGAAACGAATGTAACTGTAAATCAATTGCGTAATTAATATTTACCTCGCCTCGAGGGATGATGATGATGATGATGATGATGATATATACATTTTTAAAATTATTTCATTAATGTTTAATAACGACAACAACAACGACAACAACAACAACAACAACAACAACGAAACGAAAAAATAAACGACGGAAAAGAATAAAAATAATAATAATAATAATAATAATAATAATAATAAGAAAGAAAGAAAGAAAGAAAGAGAGAAACATGTTACACGATGCAACATTATATTTAAAGATGTTTTGTTTGAAATTAAATTTATTCCGAGAAGTTGAAAAAATTCTGCAAGAAAAAAAAAAAAAGAAAAAAAAAATCAAAGCAAGTTTTCTAGAATCTCTTTTGAATGTTGGAAACCACTACTACTACCACCACCACCACCACTACCACTACCACTACTACCTGAAGCAAGCTTAAAGATGGAGCGACCTTCTGCCACGATACGTGCGCGGATGGGTCGATTTTATTAAAGTAAATTCGTTTCTTGAATTTTTAGAAAAACGCCCGAGAACTTCCCTCCACCCTCCACCTTCCACCCCCCTCCTTCCCCCCTGCCCGAAATTGAAGAAGTCAAATCGAATCCGGCACGCGACCATATTTTTTTAATGGAGATGAAGAAGAATAACAACAACAACAACCATTTTTATATCTGTAAGGTTTTTTCAACCTGGCAGGCAGGTGCACATTATCTTTAAGAAACCATCCATCCCATCCATCCGTCCGTCCGTCCGTCCATCCATCCTAAGGATTATTATATTCTCGCGATCGAATCGACGCAACCTCCTTCATTTCATCTTTTTTTTTTTTTTTTTCCCTCCCGGGGGATGATGAAATCACGCAAAGAAATCACCTCGTATCGATAACCTTTACAAGCAGCCGACACATTATGGGAGAATAAATTTATTAAAAATCTCTCGATTTCAGGTACGGAACAATCGAACAATCGAGTACACTACACAATGTGTGGTTGGTGGTGGTGGTGGTGGTTTCCCATTTGTTTTTTTTTTATCTTTGGGGAGTGCTTTGATTCGAAAAAATTACTACCGTCTCTCTCTCTCTCTCTCTCTCTCATTCGCTCTTATCAATCGGAAAAGTTTTTCCCGGCGGTTAAATTCGGCGGTTCCCTCCTTTTTACAAATGCGTGTGTATAACTTCCACCAACAAAATATTAATAAGGAAACGAAAAAAAGAAAAGAAAAGAAAAGAATAAAAGAATTTTTAAATCTTGCACGAACAGGTACACGAACCATTCTCTCTCTCTCTCTCTCTCTCTCTCTCTCTCTCTCTCTCTCTCTCTCTCTCTAATACCTTGTTTCCCTTTCGTACTTTATAGCGGCAGACTACCGTAGGGTAAACGACGACAAGGCAGGCTGTCTGGCGCCAGTCAGATTCTAAGAGTGAATTTTTTTTTCTTTTTTTCACCCTCCTTTGACTTTGAATGAAACATAATCTGCGCGGCCAGCCTTTAATTACGCACTCTCACGCACACGCACGCACGCACGCACGCACGCACAAATATTTTCTTCCTTTTCTCAAAACGCGGAGATGCAAAATATTTTGTGTCGCCGTAAATTTTAAAAATAAACATAACCGAAAAAAATACCAACAAATTTTTTTAACGAATCATTTGTTTAAATTAATCCTAATGGGGAGTGGGAGTGGGGGGGGGGGAAATTCAGGTTTTGTTTTTACTACCATCATCATCATCATCATCATCATCATTGTTGTTGTTGTTGTTGTTTTGTTTTTAATTTATAAAAAAGAAAACGAGGAAGAAAAATCAAACGCAAAAAAGTTTTTTTTTTATAGAAAGAATCGATTCCAGGAATATTCAAAGTCCGGTTAAGTTGTTTGCGTATTTTTTCCTGGAATTTTTACTTTTGTTAACTAACGTTATATATAAACAAAAGGAAGTTTCCTAAAAAACATTCCAGGTCTTTTCCTTCTCTCTCTCTCTCTTTTTTTTTTTTTTTTTTTTTTTGTTACTCTATGGAAAAAATTTAAAAATGAAAGATTTCGTCGCGTTGACGACACGTTACGATCGACTAGATTCGGGTGGAGTTTTCTTAAAATTTTCTAAATTTGTGGATGTTTTTGACCTTAAAGACAACGACAACAACAACAACAAAAACAATAACTCGGGAAAAAAAAAAAATCATTCCGTAGATCATTCTTCCTCTCTAATTAAAAGTAGTAATGATAATAATAATAATAATAATAATAACGTGCGCGGTTGTCGGTTGTTCTTGTCGACATCGCGATTCATTTTTGCCCGAAAGGAAAGAAAGTGTGCGAGGGAAATTTATCCGGTCTATAATTATTATTATTATTATTATTATTCATTGATTATTATAAGAGTTGCCAACTGCGGGGAGATAAAGTCCTACCTATACTGCGGGGAAATTTGTCATTAATTAACGTTATTTTGTCAACGTTTAATTTGAATCTACACGCGCGCTCTTACGCACTCACTCACGCACGCACATACGCACAGGTTCAAAAAATAATAATGATAATAATAATATTTGAGGGGAAAAATGGGGGGGGGGGGAAAACTGAAATCGGTTAAATTTTTAATTTTTGAATGGCTTGCTTGCGTTTGTTCGTTCGTTTGTTTGTTTGTTTGTTTGTTGGTTGCGTCGTCGACGTGTAAGACATGATTTGTCATCGTCGTCGTCGTCGTCGTCGTCGTCGTTTTCGAAGTTTTTTTTTTTGTTTTTACATTTTTAATTTTCTCGTCATTATTAATATTCAATAAAAATAACTTATTATGCGTAATTCGGTTGAGATTATTTACATTCGTTTACATGATACATTTTTTTTTTTTTTTTTTTTTTTTTCTACGAAAGTGAACTTTGCATACGTTGATCCGTATAATAATAATTATAGCCTATTGATAAGAGAAGAAAAAAAAGAAAATGAAAAATCTCTTTTGTACATTTTCTGACATGTTATTTTTCATAACAGGGCTTCGAAATCCTATGATTTTGACTTAATAAAAAAAAAGGGAAATTTTCGAGACGTGTGTAACCGTCAAAAAGAATCAAACGAATCGTCCTCCATTTTCGATTAATCGAATCGTCATCGAATTTTTTCTCTCTCTCTCTCTCTCTCTGTCTTTATCGAAATTCCTGCGGCGAACAAAGAATTGGAAAAATGGCGGTTAAAAGTGTGAAAAAGAAGAAGAAGAAGAAGATTTCGCGAATCGTCGTCGCGTCAATTAACAATCAAAATAAATTAAAAAAAAAAAAAAAAAAAATTTCAATCAATCAATTGTTTGTTTGTTTGTTTGTTTGTCTGTAGTACTTGAGTGTAAATAATGACGATTGCGAAACGTTCCTTGTTTTGACGTCATTCATTTACACAATTTCCACATGAACTTATTTCTCTCTCTCTCTCTCTCTTTTTCTCTTTCTCTTTCTCTCTCGTCGTACAGAATTGGAAAACGAGGGCAAACCTTGCTGTGATAAAGAAGAAAAAAAGTAGTAGTAAAGAAAAGACGAAGTAAATAAATGAATGAACCGAAAAAAAAAACGAAAAAAACGAAAAAAACGAAATAAAAAAAAAAATGTTTTAATCGAAAAACTCCTCCATTGTTAGGCAGCGGCGGAGTTGGGATTTTTTTTTTTTGTGTGTGTGTTTGTAGCAGAAAAATATCATTACAACACACACAGGGAATCAACAAACAACAACAACAAACAACAACGAGCAACAATTAATTTCCTGCGTCAACCTGTGATAATCATTACAAGTGTAAATGGGAAAAAGAAAGAAAGAAAGAAAACGCAACCAATTTATTATTATTATTATTATTATTATTATTATTATTATTATTGTTATGTGCAATGATGCTATTTATCATGCATCGTTGCATCATTTCAAATGTGAGTAAAAAAAAAAATCATTGTTCCTATTAGTCATAGGCCTAATGTGGGATTTTGGAATTATTTAGTAGTTACCTTGCTCAAGTATTTGACTAGTTATCGGAAGAAGCTAATAAAAAGGCTTGGGCATATGAAGAACGATTAAACCAAAGAAAAAAACGTACGTGCGTGTGTGCGTGTGCGTGTACGCATATGTGTCTCGTTGTCGAAATAAATTACAAAGTCCACCTGCCGTCGCGCAAACCGAAATTCCAAAAAAAAAAAAAAAAAAAAAAAAAAATTAACCAAATCGAGAAGTCAAAGGTGCCTGCCTCCTTGATGAAATCATCATCATCATCATCATCGTGCGCGGGTTTCACGGTCCTAATTGTGAATGGTATGTGCGTGTGCGTGTGTGCGTGTGTGTGTGTGTGTGTGTGTGTGTACGCGTATACGTCAACCCGTAATCCGGTTTTGATTTTTCAAGGGCCGAAATCGGTTTAAAAAAAAAAAGAAAAACGAGTTGTCGACGACGTCAACGAAAAATAGAATTTTCGAATATTCGCGAAAGCGATGGCGTTATTATTATTATTATTATTAATTATTATTATTATTATTATTATTAAATTAAAAATAAGCGTGTACGCACTTACCTGACGCATAGATAGACACACTCTCGGTGATTATTAGTCATGTTACGAAAATGCGCTACCGCTCGCCCTTGATTTTTCACCCGATTAATAATAGGTACGGTGGACCATTTGCGACGACGACGCCACCGCCACCACCACCATCTACCTTCTCATTTTTGTTGTTACGACTCGTGTAAATACCTGAAAAAAAAAAAAAAAAAAAACATTTGAATAGGAAAAATCGTGAAAAAGAGAATAATAATAATAATAATAATAATAATAGTAATAATACAGTTTCGGGGGTCCGATAAGAAGAATTTATCAAAAAGAAATGACGTAGTAGTAGTAGTAGTAGAAGTTTTCGAGTGGCCAGTTTCCGGGCAAAGTTCGTTGTACTTGCACATAAACCATTGTCCGTATTCTACTAATAGTTAATAGTTGTTGGAAAAAAAAACCTTCTTTATTTCAGGTTTGTTTTTAGGTATGTTTTTAAATGAAAATTTATTAATTTGCGGGGGGGGGGCTTAATAAAATCCTCCCTTAGTATTTTTTTTTTTTTTTGTTATTATTTCTCGTTATAAATGGCGTTTAACGTATTCCTTACAAGTTAAATATTTTTTGCGTGCGTTACGTAA